>NC_054565.1:5612014-5634814 GCF_017654505.1 Polyodon spathula | reverse complement strand
ATACGCAGACTGTTCAATCTTACAGTATTTTTCAAAATGAATTCTTTACAGAGCTCCAGCGATAAGAAAGAAGTAAAGAATAAGTGCATACTCTACAGAAATAACAAGGTTAAAGACCTTGTGAGGAAAAACTTCAATGAAAAAGCAAAGGTGAGATTTGATTGTTTAAAGACTTTTCACAATAGCACTTGTGTCTGCTTCTTTCTGCAAGCACCGGATAACAGCTTTCCATTTTCACATTTGAAGAAGACACCTCCAGCACAATCACTGTTCCCTGTACAGTTACCTGAGGCACACAGGACTCTCAACACACCATAAACTTTGAGCATCTTCAAAAAAGATTTCAAGAACACTTGCTTAAATGTATTGAAGTTAAAAAGATATATTTGTAATCAAGCAACTGTAATTCTCTGTAACTCTTTTTCTGTATATTGTATTTGTGTATTTTTTCAGGAAAAGCTCTTTGGTACAGATGTGAACAGCACTGAGTTTTTTAAAGTATTCACAGTCAGTTCTGAAGAGTTTTGGAATAATGAAGAAAATGAAGAACATATCCTTGATCATGATGAAACTGGTATGACTCAAGACTCTCTTGTATTGTGTATATTATGGATTTATAAACAGTTAAACAAAATAAGTCTTTGTGAGGAGTGTTCATCATTTTATTTCATTTCAATTCACTGTTCTAGAATTGCCAGCACTTAAAGAACACATCAAGGGTCTGTATATCAGCCACTCTCAGAAAGCAGTAAAAGACTACATAGCTGGTGTCTCTGGGCTTGTTTCTTTTCTTCACATTCCAAAGGAAAACACAAGCACTCAGGTATCATTTTTTATTGTTAATATTCAGACTTGTTACACCATATGTACATTATGATATTATACAACAAAATGAGTTTGTACATGTTTTAAAATTAAGCGATTTATCTGTCAATGTTAAGTTTTAAATCAAACCATTAGTCTATTAACTGTTTCAGACTGAAGACTTGAAGGATAAACTATTCTCAGAACTTAAACTGAAATTTGAGACTAGACTTCAAGATCTGGGCAAATTTTTCGACAGTGTTTACACAAAAATTATGAACAACTTGGATGAAGGTGTGAAGAAGGCTGAGGGCCATTGCCTAAAAAATGCTCAAAAAATTCTGAAGAGTGTAAGTGAATTTAACTTTTATTTTTTATAATTATTTTTTTTAACAAATAACTATTTCAGCTGGCAACTTTATATTTTGAGTGTTGTAGACACTCCTTGGGCACAATCCATATGGCACCCTCACTTTGACCTGTGACCTAAGATGGCCACCACATTGGAGTCATGTGACTTTTTGGTTTCTAGATAATTAGACCCAACAATCTGAGATATTGGCTTCATACACACATTAATTATGTGATTCACTAGTTAAGCAACTCCCCACACAGCTCAGGAGAACTGAAGGATCACAGGGCCTATTTCCTCTTAGGAGGCCAATTTCAGGAGGGCAAGTAACTGGGATTCTGCTATCAGGGTGCTACCATTTCTAGCCAATCTCATTTTATGTTGAGTTAATGTGTAAAGTTTGTCTTAATGCTTCAAATTTGATGAGATTTAACTTTGTATTATTTATTTTTTTTAATGTTTATATAAATACTTACAAAGACTGCACTTCAAACAAGGCATTGTGTTAATTGACATGAATATGTTTTTTTTTTACAGAAAAACGCAAAATATAGTGGATACCATAAGACACTTAAGGCATTATGTAGGTGTTCCGGGTACTACAGATCCCGTGATGGTAAAACTGTAGATTTGAACTATACTTTGGTCTTACCCATGTATGCTTCTATGGATAACACTTTCACCAGCTGTTTTCGGTAAGTATGTGTGTGTCATTTTATTAGTTGGGCAGAAAGAATCATGGTTTAATTGTTGTGTACATAAAGTTGTAAAAAAAAAAAAAAAAAACCTTGAATCCTTACCAAAGGACATTTCAGACAGTATGTCTGGATTCAGTGCAATAGGTATTGATTTTCAAATGAGACTTTTATTAATTATATACAGTGCCTATAGTAAGTATTCACCCCCCTTGGACGTTTTCACAGTTTGTTGTGTTACAACCTGAAATCTTGATGCATTTAAACAGGATTTTTTTCCCTTTGATTTACATAATCTATTCAACACTTTCAATGTGTGAAAAGATTAAGTGTTCACCCCCTTTGCTCTTACACTCCTAAATAAGCTCAGGTGCAACCAATAGCCTTCAGAATCCACACAATGAGTTAAATGGAGTCAATCTGTGTGCAATAAAAGTACCACAGTTGGGTAGTGCATTCAAAGCAAAGATACTACCATGAAGACCAAGGAGCTTCCAAAACAACTCTGGGACAAAGTTGCGGAAAGGCACAGAGGAGGGGTATAAAAAGATTTCAAAAGCATTGAATATCCCTTGGAGCACAGATAAGTCAATCATTAAGAAGTGGAAGGTATAGGGGACCACCCAGAATCTGCTTAGAGCAGGCCGTCCTCTCAAACTGAGCGGCCGGATAAGAAGGGCATTGGTCAGATAAGCCACCAAGAGGCCAATGACAATTCTGAAAGACCTAAGGTGTTCCATGGCTGAGATGGGAGAAACTGTCCATGTGTCAACAATAGCTCAGGCACTCCACAAATCTGGCCTGTATGGAAGAGTGGCAAGAAGGAAGCCATTTGTGAAAAAAGCCCATGAAAAATCCTGCTTGGAATTTGCAAAAAGGCATGTGGGAGACTGAAAAGATGTGCAAAAGATTCTGTGGTCTGATGAAACAAAAATTGAACTATTTTGGCCTAAATGCAAAGTATTATCTCTGGTGCAAACCCAACACAGCACATCACCCAGGTAAAACCATCTCTACTGTGAAGCATGGTGGTGGCAGCATCATGCTATGGGGATACTTTTCATCAGCAGGGACTGGGACGCTTGTCAGGATAGAGGGCAAAATGGATGGAGCCTCTTCAAATTGTTGAGTAGGTTGTGTCAATCAAAGGAAAAAAAATCCTGTTTTTAAATGCATCAAGATTTCAGGTTGTAACACAACAAACTGAAATTGTCCAAGGGGGGTGAATACTTACTATAGGCACTGTGTATATTAATAACCATCCTCCCCCAATAACAGCAGTAGACAGTATTAGACCCAGTATGTGCTTATTCAAATGATCATATTGTAATTATAGGATCAATCAAAACTCAAGGAGGTCAATTAAGGGTGCCTTTGATCTTCTTCAAAATGATTTGATTACAATTGACAATAGAAAACATGCTGCCGTCAAGTTGCGTCTGACGTACATCAAAACAGAGGTAAGAAGATAGTATTTTACCACATACTATTAAAGATTTTACAAAAACTCCATGGAACGTACTCTAGATTCTGCAGTTTGCCGTTTTTCATTTTCATTTTTAAACATAAATAGTGTGGATGGCTCAGCATACTATGAACAGTTTTTTTCCTTATTATATGATGATTGGCTAGGTACCAGTGCTGTCTATTTATATGGGTTTATCTTGCTCTAGGCTGTCCCAGAGAAGCCTACAGACATTACCAGAATAATGAAATAAAACCCTTTTTAAGATGATTCATGAGGGGTTGAGTTTATTCTAAGCTGAGACTTCAACTTCTTTAAAAATCTGACTTTACAGTTTTGTTTGTAATACTTTTAGAAATATCTTTCATATATAGTTTATTTTATATTATTTAGCTCAGAATACTAATAGCTAACTTGGAGACAGAAGCCACTGCAAGAAAGAAAAACATCTACAATTCTATTACCCAGTCTGTCCAGGATTCCATGGACCCAGCTTATAAAGGTACAATTCTATTATTTTTGTAAACATTACAATATATATTGTTGTAAAAGTTCCGTTTTTAAAGATGAATATTATAACAAATACTGAATTTACAGTAAAATCATATTAAATTACAATTACTGTAAAAGTAATTGCCATCATTTGCGAAAAATATAATACAGTAGAAATGATATTATAAGTATATATGTATAGTAAAAATAATATTGATTACAACTGTGGTGATATTATACCATTAGAATAAAACACATTAAGCTTCAGTCAAAATCTGTAAATTCATTGCTCAAAAATCATGCTTTATATTAATATTATTAGAACTTTACCATTGGTAAGTGATATATATATATATATATATATATATATATATATATATGATATATATATATATATATATATATATATATAATGATGGTCTACCTCGTCACTGCTGACCTTCATTTAAATCACTTGTCTTAAGTTGTCAACAGAACTTCTTGTACATGTAGAGTCATGTAAACTGACCATGTTCAAGGAAGCAAAGAAAAGAGTGATGGAACAGTTCCAGCAACTGAAGGTATGTCAAGTCTGAATATTCTGCTGTTAATTGCCCAGAACACACATGAAGCTCCAGCAATAAATGTACACATTTTGACTGTTTAAAAATCATACTTTTTATTAATATTATTGGAACTTTACCATTCACTGGTATACATTTTAAAAAGATTATTGCGTTATTTAATATTGAAATAAACATAATTAAACTGTGAAACAAAAATGTGATCATTTTTGTTGAAAATGAACTAAGCCAAGTTGACAAACGTTTTGGTCAGTGCCACTCATTTTAGTTATGAAATATATAGAGAATATGCCATGATCATTCATATACTGTAGCTACCCTAACTGATCTGCACGATTACTTTACACTACAGTGCGGAGTAGGTAGTGCACAGCTTCTTCTAACAGGTGAGCTGGATGCAGTGAAATTCATTCTTCAGACCGTGTGTTCTGTAATTACTCTAAATGTCCTTATGGAAGTCAAAATGTAGATCAAAGTTTACTTCCATCTTTAAAATATTAAATATTTTGTCTTACTTATTTTAATAAATAGAGTTGGATTTAAATGATACACAGTTATGTCAAAATGAAAACCCTTTAATCTAAAGTATCTGTCAATATATCTTCCATTCCCAGTCACTACTATTTTTTTCTAAATCCCTCTAGGATTATGTGATTAAAACTTTGATGAAAGAAATGAGCATATCAATGAAACTGGCACTGACTCAGTTTCCCACAGATGTCACTTTCCCAGGTAAAAATAACATAAGGACATGCAACTTTTATATTTAAATAAATATTATGAATAATCAGATATAGAAAAGGATTAAAAGAATACAATTGCTTATTTCATGGAAATAGGTTATCAAGTGAAGTATGCATGCTATCATACAATGTCCTCCAGAAAACTCTTCTGTTGCTGGTCTTTTTTATTTTATTAGCACAAGCTTGTTTTGAGTGTAAAATAATGTCGTAATCAAAGTCATGCAGCTTGACGTTGGCAGCCAATAAGAGGCAGGTAGTGTCCTCAAATGCTGCAACCGTTTATTTCTAAGATGTGTTTTCTTAATATCTTTCTGTTACATTTATATTTTAGATGTTGAAGATGAACTCAAGAAAATGAAGGGCATTTGTAAAGCTTTGGAGTTAGATGTATTTCAAGATTAAAAACATTCCACCATGTGTACGAACAAACAAACTTGGAGGGGGTGTTCAATCAAAAATGACAGAAGAAGTGCTTACTGAACACTAATGGAAGTTTTAATTCATTTTAATTTACCAAAGCATTATGTGTCCTCCTTCAAACTCTAAATTAGCAGGATGTCTTGACAAAAGCTGCCTGACGAGAGAAAAAGGAGAATTGCAAACAAAAAATAAGACGGATTATGAACTTCTTTGCTTCTGTGTAGTACTAAAACTGATTCTACTTAATCTGTTTTACAAGGACGAGAGCAGTGGCGATTTAAAATTACATTTAGAAACAGGTTATGGGATTTTTTTAAGTTTTATGTTGTATATATAGTAATGGTTATAGTAGTTTTTCTAGAAGATAAATGATTAGGGGATGGAGGGTAGCATCCATGTAACAAAATAATAATCTGAAATTGATTTTTTTTAAATTACAGCGTAGCTCGCAAAAATATAGCAATAGAATTAAGATGAGAAATGTGTGACTATTTTAGATGGGTCCAGTTGGTGATTTGGGACTCTTTAAATGTGTGGTAAAGGGTGCTGAGTATATGATGCTGTTTTTGTCTTTTACTGATCTGATATTGAATTGCATGCTGTTTTTATTATAAAAAAATGCGCTTGATCATGACTGACTGCTAATTATTTTAATCTACAACATTTACATTTGCGTTAGCAGTAACAGAAGTTTATTTTTGCCTCATCGAATGCTTGATTTCTTTTAACAGCATTATTATACTTTTCCTTATTAAATCTTCTTTATATAACAAAAAAATAATAATAATAAAATTAATCTGTAAAATGTTGTATTTTGTGTTTGTGGTTTATTTTCATAGTAATACAGCCGTTACATTTGTAGATATTGCTCGATGGTGGATCTTGTTTCACTGTATTTCACTGTCAGTATTTAGATCTGTCTACATCATAAAAATATACCTTGCCTTTAAAGTGTATTTGTCTTCTAACTGATAGTGGAATTAAAAACATTACTTTGGAAGTTTTTATGAAGCATCATGTCATGCCATTTCACGAAAGTGTGGCAATAGGGCTGCATTCTTTAAACATACTGTAGTAAGTATAACACATGAGTCTGGAAATACACAATCAGATGCTAACAGATGCGAATGACATTTGCTTTTATAAGTTTAGCAAATGTGCCTTATTTAAGCGTATAAAATAAAATGCTGAAAAAAAAAGTTTTGATTCATGGAAGACAAACAGGATTAGACTTTAAACTTTGATTTATTATTATTATTATTATTATTATTATTATTATTATTTAGTCATTTAGCAGACGCTTTTACCCAAAGCGACTTACAGAGACTTGGGGGGTGAACTATGCTTCCGCAGAGTCACTTACAATAGGACCTTGTTTTTTTTATGTCTCATCAGAAGGATGGAGCATAAGGAGGTTAAGTGACTTACTCACGATCACACACAGGGAGTCAGTGGCTGAGCTGGGACTGAACCTGGAACCTCCTGGTAACAAAACCCCCTTTATTTAACCACCTGACCACCAAGCCTCTTTGCAAAAAAGAAAAAAAAAGTATAATAAATCCAAACTATCAGCACAAACGGAAACTTTCTTAATTCATAGATTTATTTGATTAACTTCACTCAAAATATATATTCCATTCAATGTACACATTTTATTTATTAACTATTTTCATTTGAGAAAGGAAGCTTTATCATTGATTCAAACAGGGTTATACTAGATAAATTATAACATGTTACTCAGCTCAGCTATCCTATAGTTCCCAGTCAGTGCATTCTCTGTATGAAGCTAGCTCTGCACCTAGCTAGTTGTACAACTTACCTTTGGGCTCATTTTCCACTATGGCACTGCTATCCAAATAACACAATCTGTGATAACTGTAGTTATTTATTGAGAAATAGCGGCTCCATAATAATAATTTTAAAAATAAATACCTTAGGGTAAGTTGCTAGCTTGCTCGTCCGGTGAAATAGCAGGCACCATGGAAAACAGTCAATCAGAAAATAGACACATAAAATTCGCTTGAGTTGATCACTCTAAACTAGAACCCTGCTCTTTTCAACCAAACCAGTTGTGCTAAAGCTTGCAAACGGTCCACAACTAGTTGTTTGGTGGCAACAGGTTGCATTTCCAAACAAGGTAGTTTTGGACCTGCCTTATGATATCATGAACCAATTGAGTATAAATATAGGCAAACTGATTAGGGACCATTTGTGACAAAACATTGCTGCAGGGGATTATAGGTCTCTGGATAGTGGTAACATATAAGCTTATTTGTTTGTTTGTTTGTTTAATGTTCAGGATGAGGAATTGAAAGGCTTCTGGTAAGACAGCAGCTCTTCAGTGAGTTACTGTGCTGCAATCCTCTCCACTGCACAGAAATCTTCTCAAGGAGGAACCCACTTGTTACAGAAGTTGTACAGAAAAGACTGTTTTGTTGGCTTCTCCGGCTCATAATAACCTACAAACAGATGCTTGCTTAAAATGCATGTTTAATAAAATAGTTCATATACACTGATGTCATATTTTACAGCAAATATTGATAAAAGCAAAGCTGAGTAAGAATAGATTATCCAGTTAAGCAGTCCTTTGATCTCTGTTACAAATCATGTCATCATCTTGTCAATTATAAAGAATGTCATGAGGATTTACTGTATGTCAATATTTTGCACATGTGAAAAAAGAGGGCTAATTATTGTAGCTAGCATATTATTCTGAATAGTTAACTAAATAGATATGCCAGAGAAAACAACTGAGCATCCTTTACTGAAAAAGGAACTGTCCTAATAAACAGATTACGTTACCTGGCCCAGGCAGTCCCTTTCCATGGGTGTCTCCTGTCCAGCGGCTTGTGTTGGATACAAACACTGCACTCGACATGTAATGCTTAGGAGGTCCAAAATAATCTACAATTTCATACTGCCCTGGTGCAGGAGGAGGAGGCATCTTGGGTATTTGCATGGCAGGCGCAGAAATACTGAGATAATGCCTTTTTCTGCATTGAAGTAACAGATGAAACACACACATGGTAATCAAAAAGATGTTTACATTTCCATTAGGACGTCATTTGCCAGGATTGTACAGGTATGTGTGCACACAGCAGAAGTTCCAAAAAGGGTAATGATATTTGATATTGCTTTGATTGAGATATTTTGTGCACAGTACCATCAAAGGCCAAACGCTGCAGAATTATTTGTTATTCATAAAACCGTCTTAGACTCGCTAATCTCACTCAGTTGGCACTAGATCCTGTTCAGATCTTAACTTAAAATGCCTTGTCTTGTATTTTTTCATACATGTATATCATAATAAAAAAAACTTTTCATAAAATTATTTAATTGAAGCTTGCTTTCCACAGCTGCTATTAGCATGTCCCTTATAAATGTTTACAATTATATTGTTTTTTCAGTTTTCCCATGGTTATACTATGCATTTACCATAGTTTGACACTTTGAAAATATTTTTTACCACACCTTGCTATAATTTACAATGCTTGCCTATGTTTTAACATGCTTTCACTGCTTTATTACACTTTGCTATTCTTTTACTTTGATCAACTTTTATGAGGGCCAGTTCATGGTCATAGGCCAGTTCAGTTACTGGAGATCAGATTTGTGAAAGTCTACAACATTCCCTTACTGGTTTAGAATGATTACCAAGGGGCCCATCATTAAACCATCATGGGCAAATGGGCTGTGTAAGACAAAAGATGACCTGTCAAGATGTAAGGCGGAAGCTGCAATTGAAATCACTCACGGAAAGACGATCTTTTTCACTGGCTCAGGCGCCTCATACGGATTGTAGGCTCCAGGCCCTGGGTTTAGTGCTTGATCAGCAGCTCGTCCTCTCATTGTGGTTGACTTGAAGCAAGAAACTGCAACTTTTGGCGATGCTTCAATGAGGGAATAGTTGACGTTGTAATGGCCTACAATTAAGACAACAGTTCAAATGCCATAACAGTTACAGTTTCAGTACTAAATTCAAATGGCAGTTGGCAATGCAATCATTATAATGCAGCAGATATGGAAGTGGCAAAGTCTTACACGGGGAGGGCACTTTGAGGTTTCTTCGAGGGGTGTGTTCTCTTTTAGTTTTGGATAAAAAGGCTGATTGAGCTGCGACACTGTTACTCATTCCAATGTTGCCTTTGGATACCTAGAACATACAATTTAACAGTACAATTGTCCATTATATACAGTGCGTGATATAGGATCCATTTCATTAAATATTAAGAGTTAGTGAACAACATTATTGAAAGAAAGAAAGAAAGAAAGAAAGAAAGAAAGAAAGAAAGAAAGAAAGAAAGAAAGAAAGTGTGGACTACATTGAATCACAGCATACATCATATTGGTTGGGTGCTGGACTGCTCTTCTTCAGTTTCTCAACATTAACTGCAATTGGCTTCTTAAACATGCTGGAATTGCCAAAATTGTTCTTCTGGGACATCAGCGAAGACTTAATTCTGTAAGCATTGGCTGCTGGAGTTTTTTGGATGGCATTTCGAGGTTGTCTGGCAGCCTGCAGAAAGTAATAATTAGTAAGACATTAGTTTGGGGTTTAGAAATCAAACTTTGTTATTGCATGATCATTGAGTATTAATTATTCATGAATGAAGTATTAATTAACAAGGAATATCTTCAGATATATTCCATGGATTTTATCTATCAAAGCAGGAACACATCTGCTTCTGTTCAACAATTAACAGTATACAGTTTGAGTAATTCGTAGTATAACTGTGAGGGTCAAGTAGGTTAAATCACTATAAACCAAGCTTATCCTAGAACATGAACACCGTTTCTTCTGTAGTCACAAGCATGCTGTATACTGTACATGTCCATCTCCAACTGCACTTTGAAAAGGGAGCCACCTTGGATGCAAAGCTGGAAGTTCCTTTCTTTGAAAAAGAGGTGCTGATGATCTCAGCTGGTCCATGGGTAAAGTCATAAGATCCTGGGCCTGGATTTTCATTCTGAGGCAATAAAAAAAAACAAGAAGAAATGATTCTAGAACAAAAAGCATGTGATTTCAACAAACGGCTTGTATTTTAAAGTCTATCTTGAGTTGGGATCTTATTAATATTGTGTTAAGTATGTATTGTCTATATAAGTAACGCCATCTTCTGGACAGTTAGTCACCTTTGACTAGATAACCACTTGTTTAAATCTTAATATATCAATACATTTGGAAATTGCTAAACACCACATTAACTCCTTCAAAGATATTTTTGAAGAGAGCTATGTAATTGTGTAGTGTAACGCTACACTATTTTTTTTAATAAAGCATCATTCTGTTGTATACATTACCTGGTTGGTTTCATAGAGGAATCTTTTAGTTTGAGAAGTGAACCCTTTCCTTTCTGTGTTGCAGATGACCACTGTTTGATATTTTGAGGGAATCGAAGGTATTTCTGTTTTAAATCTAAATCCTAGACCCCATAAGAAAAAAAAAAAAGTCAATTAGTTCCTGGACAAATATTTGAACAAGCGTTGCTTGAAATGTATTGATTGGCAAAAACAGAAATGAATGGATGTATCAAGACATCTGAAATAAATAGCACACACTCTACTGTATTGAACAGTGTTTCTCTCCTTTCCTTAATAGGTCATTTGACTGACAGTCGAGTTTATTTTACTTTTTTTAATGGTACAAATGATACTTTTGTTTTTCAGCTAATTCAAAATGTGTTTAAAATGTTTCAATTTTGAAAGAGCATTTGTACATGACAAACCCATGTTCGTCCTGCAGCGCTAAAGTCAAGGCTCAGCAGAAAAGTAATTAAAAAATGTACTCTTAACTGTAAATGCTCAACCGGGATGCAAAAGGTAATACCCAAAACATCTGCCTACTTGTTACAGACACTACCATTCCTCAAACCTTAGAAGAAGCAATGCAAAGTGGCATTGTATAGACAGTACTGTATTTCTAACTACACTGTACCTCTATATAGTTTGCCTGCATTGCTGTGTATCCGCCTGTGGTTGAAGCCCAAGGATGGAACACTGTCCTGGGCGTCTGCCATGCTTATAATGTAGGTTGCAGAATGTAGATGCACTTATTAATCTAGAGGGGATATACATATTAACAATACAATATTATATCTAATCAGAAATAAGATGTAACTTTTGTTCACAGACTTTTGTCTGTATAGGGCTACTTCTAATAATAATAATAATAATAATAATAATAATAATAATAATAATAATAATAATAATACATGTGTAAATGTACGCAAACATAGAGGTGTTGAAAGACAGGCTTTTCAGCGACGGGCCACTTGAGAGGTTTCAAATACGAATATTTAAATCGGTTCTTAATTTAAAGTTAGGACCACAGACGAATCGCATTTAGGCAAATTAGTTTTTCAACACTGGATATAGTTGAAAATATAAGTATTTATCTTAGACTGTCAGAGGCAATCTCACTCACCATCAAAACGTTCACTGCATCGGTGGCCATTACGAAAACAGATCACACGCTGGTCAGGGAGGATACAGCAACTTAAGCGCTGTGGTGCAATGCCATGGTATCGAGAACAAGCAAAGGCTCAAACAGAACGTTTTCAAAACACTGTTACTGTAGTTTTACACTGGCCCGTCTTTCTAGTATGCGTAATGAGAGAACATTATTTCAGACGTTTCTTACCAGGGTTTATACATCGTTCTGCTCAACACGAATGCCATCAGCTTTTTGAAGAGTTTTGTTTACGTTCGTCCCCCTGGCAACGCAGGAAATGGAACAGAACTCGCACCAAAAGCTAAATATCCCCAAAGTCAAAGCAGACTTCCCAGTGCTAGTTACACACCCGGGCCAAAAGGTCTCCACCCGCATACATCACAGGTGCTTGGTGACTTCATAACGCGATAGCATAATCGTTAGCATGCAAAGTATTAGGAGCGCCACATATCATTTCAAAATTTTAAATGTGACTATATATTGTTTTTTGTCCATTTTTTATGTCACTAAATTAGTAATAATAAATAACACTGTATCGATTGTAATGTAAGACATTGCACGTCGTATTTATTTGGCGAGAGACTTGAGGGACTTTCTGGTCGCAATTTATCTCCTAATAGAAAGGAAATGAGCATGCATTTTAATGGGGTGTTCACAAATATCCTTTATCGTGTTTGGATATTCTGTTCTTCGCATCTCTGATAATGCGCGCATGAAAATATGTTATCAGTGTACAAGCGACAATAACAGGAAGCTTTCCTGAAAACAAAAAACTAAAGACAAAAAAAACAGCATTTATTCTTAAACATTCCCCACATCATTTCCTGATCTTAATGGTGTACCATTGTTTAAAAAACGGGAAAACATTATTGCTTAATAACAGATTTGTTTTCGAGGTGAGGGATGTTAGGGATATAAAACGTCAGAAACAAGCGAAAGACAGAGAGAGAACAGTGGAACTGAATTGGACCAAGCCATGTATTCCATCACATGTCCAACAAAACTAAGTGTTTTATTACTTCTGCTTTCCTCTGTGGTATGTGAAGAGCAAGGGAAGTGTCCTGGTAAGTACATTTGCATTAATTTAAATACTTATTCAAACAAAGGAAAACAAAATAAATACAATGTATAGTGCATGTGATACAGTGTCCCACCTTGCGGTATATGTAAGAGTGACAAACTGTATGTACTGTGAATTTCATATGGGCTTGGAATCAGTGTATGACAATGGAATTGTTTTTTTCTTGCAGAGGTTAAGGTTATAGGAGTGGGCTCGGAGAAACTCACTTTATTGCAGGGGTGTCCTGGAATCCCCGGACAAAATGGGTTCCCAGGCGCAAAGGGCGAGATGGGGAGTAAAGGCATGGCCTTTTTTTTTTTTTTTTTTTTTTTTTTTTAATCTAGCTGTTTCTGAATCCTAGGAAGTGTATTTTGGGACTATACCAATACTATATAAAACAACAGCAATGAAAGTATAGTAAATTGTTATGAAATATAATTATATACACATTACATTATTAATAATTTCTAAAATATATTGTTTACTGTTTGCACTTTGAAATATAGATACCCCGTAAGTTTTCAAGGTTATATATATATATATATATATATATATATATATATATATATATATATATATATATATATATATATATATATAGTTACATCCCCAGTCATTCGTGTACACAATCAGACAGTGACGTCTTGGTAAAATTTCATTGCAATTACCACTGCAGCGTTCGCCCACTAGGTGGCATTATATACAAAGGGATGGTCTATGTTCCACATACAGTATTGCTTTTGTTATGCTGATAACGTCTAATAGAAAATGCTTACAACTGCTCATCTTTTAGCAGTTCTGAATGTGTGCCCTATACCTTGAACTGGGAAATCTTTTCATTGTGTTTTAAGGTGATAAGGGGGATCAGGGTATACCTGGAAAGGTGGGTCCTCCTGGAGAAAAGGGGGTGAGAGGTTTTCCTGGAGAAAAGGGTAAGATCATTTAGATAAGCATCCGCAAACACTCACTCATTTTCTTTTTTCTTAGCTTTATTAATTATCCAGGTGCCGCTTTTGTTGTGCAAAGAATCTGCAGATACATGATGGCATCCTGGTACCTTTGTGTGAGGTCATATGATATGAGTGTGAACCTCATAACAATCAGTGATTACGTACCAAGAAGCAGCAGCATTTTCAAATGAAGTATGTAAGACCCAAAAGATCTTCAACAGAAGAGAAAGTCACATTTTTTTTAATAAGAGGTCAGAATTTTTTAACCCTGTGTTAGCCCTCCTTTTAAAGAAACCACGCTTAATGTGTACTGTCACAACATTTGTTTGCATTTGGCTAAGCATGTGTTTTAAAAACAAACATGTTATTCAGATATAATTTTAAAAGTATTTTTTTTTAGTAAAATGAATTAATTCATTATTGTTTTTATTTATAATGTATTTGTACAGGATCACATGCAAACTTGAACGATTCCCAATGTCAGAATGGTAAGCCTTTTTTTTTATAGGTCTGTTATGCATGCACATATTGAGTTACACATGCTTCAGAAGAGAACCCAATAATCAGACTGTCTTCAATCTAGGTGCTAGGAACTGCAAGCAGCTGCTGAAGAGAGGGCACACAATAAGTGGTTGGTACACCATATATACAGACTCCTGCAAGGCAGTGAGGGTGCTCTGTGACATGGATACCAATGGAGGGGGCTGGGTGGTGAGTGTGCTTTGAACTGTAACGTCAGTTATTATGGTGTACAGTACATCAACAAATTGTACGGCACTGAACAGTGTAATGAAAAGTGGTCTTTAAGACTTAATGTCATTAGGTAAGCAAATGAGGTGTTAGCAAAATGGTAAAGTATACAAAAATGATGTTTTGTGTTCTCGACAAATGTACGGGCAGGCAGAAACTCCATATATACTCAGAACCTAATCAATAACTAATCTCTCTCTCTCTCTCTCTCTCTCTCTCTCTCTCTCTCTCTCTCTCTCTCTCTATATATATATATATATATATATATATATATATATATATATATATATATATATATATATATATATATGTTAAATGTTAATATTAAATTGCATCAAGAGCATCTCCATTGTGTCCCATGGTCAGTGAGGGTAGTGGGATGTAACTCTCTTTAATAATTCCTTACTAACAGGTTGTTTTTTTTTCTAATGTGTTGCAGGTTTTTCAAAGGCGCATGGACGGCTCTGTAGATTTCTATCGAAACTGGGAGTCTTACAAGAATGGATTTGGAAATCAGCAGTCTGAGTTTTGGTTGGGGAATGAAAATATCCACATGCTCACACAAAACGGTACCACTTGTCTCTATTAAGTATTTTTCATCCAAAAACCCTATTTTACATATTCAAACGAAACAAAGTTCTGCTCTGTTCATATTTAAAGTTTGTTTGCTATTTTTATGTACCGGCTTTTTGTTTGAATATCTGCATTTTATAGGAAATGAAGAGTTCAGAGTTGATTTGGAAGATTTTGATGGGAAAAAGACATATGCCACATACAAGTCTTTTAAAATGGCAGGGGAATCAGAACTTTACAAACTTCATCTGGGTGCATTTGTTGGAGGCCCTGCAGGTAAAACACAAACTATTCTTTCCTTTTCTTTTTTAAACTTTTCCTTCATGGCTTTTGTGATATAGACGGACATCCTGCATGGTATTCAGTTTCTGCTCTCGAGATGTGGCCGTTTGAGAATGCTGTATCACAGAGCTGTCTAGATTTTTTGGCTGAAAAACAATTCTTAGAGTTTTTAAAGAGCTATAAACAAACTAATCACTTTTTTTTTAAACTGATCTACAAGTTGCTTGGGTATTTGTGTGCTCATTAAACAGGTTTAAGCGATTACAGAGCATTTGTTTGCTCCGACTAAACACTACAGAATGTCCACCCTTCACCTTCAAATCAAGAGCAACATTGTGGTGCTCAAAGTCCTTTCAACACGTTCCAGCTGTAACATATTTCTTGGCCAAACCCCTGAAATTTGCTTCAGAAATATCTTGACCTATTGATACTAACATCTGATCTAAGCTTTTTAAATAATGTATTAGTATCTCCACTCTATGTGTAAATCGTATTCAATTGTTATCTGCAGTATTGGCCAAATCTTTTTTACATAAATGTATTTAGAAGTGCAGTATTGTTGTTTAATTTTTACTGTAACTGTCTGACTCGTTTGTGGTACTACTGTACATTTCTGTTTTGCTGGGATATAAAGTCAAATGTAATGTGAAGAACTGTTTCCGCTTAATTCTTTAAGGAATTCACACATTTTAAATAATGCATTGCACTGTTAGTGCATTATGCTTTTTGCTCTAGTTACATATGGTATATATTACACCAAGGTTCTATCTGCACCACTTTTTGTGAATGAAAAATTCACTATTATTGCTATAAAACAAATAACAGATCACCAAATATTACATGTTGGTAGATGGTTTGTTGCTCTAGAAAATGAATAACTCTGAATATTTTGTCTGTCTAGGGGATTCTCTGACCTTTCATAATGACCAGCCTTTCTCCACTTTTGATAAGGACAATGACAAGGGGTCCTTGAACTGTGCCGTCACTGTCAGTGGAGCCTGGTGGTATCAGGCCTGCTACTTTTCAAACTTAAACGGGAAGTATTCCCAGGAAGCAATTAAATACGGCATAGACTGGAAAACTGGGAGAGGGATTGGGTATTCATACAAGTACACAGATATGAAGTTCAGGTGATGTTTCTCTGTGACCGGCCTTGGATGGCTGTCAGCTTGTATCGTACAGAACCCTATACAATATATCTGAATATATAAAACACTGTCAGGTTTGATTTCCACCATAATAATATGAAGTGATGCGCCTGTATTGCTATACTTCTGTAATAGGGCTTTAACTGATTCAGATTTTTTCTTTTTGTCAAGCCTTTTGAAAACTGCTTGTTCGTATTTTCAATATTTGTTTATGGTTTCTGTGCTCTGTCATTCTTTATGTACATAATAAAAACAATCTAGAATCTCCAGAATAAAATGCACAACTCAAAAAGTTCTTTCTGCATATGTAACGTGAATTAATAAAATATTAATACACAAGTAAGTGTTGTTTCACTGTGTAATCCAAAAAGCAACATTCTCCATTGGGGCATTCATGTCCTGTATTATTACTAAAATATTCCTTAGGGTCAATATTGTATATCTTATACAATAGTAGAATTTGTTGCCAGTCCATCTGGTTTACCTTGTTTTTTTATGTAGACATAATTCCTTCTCCTTTGAATCCTTCCTGCTACCATTGTCCCACTGTGAGACAATAATAAGGTATGCACTGGCTTTTTCTTCTGGGTTACAAATGGTATTCAGTTATACTCAATATTCAGACTATGCTACGATATTCATTTGTTTACGAACCCATGCATTTTAATATACGTACATATGCATGTTTTTTTTTATTTAGTTTCCCTCTCATCCTGTACTGTGGTTAGTGTTTTAATTTTGCACACTTTTATCCGAACGACACAAGAGGTCGCATTGGTACAAACATTTTGTTAAGGAAAGTTTTTGCGGGGCGTGTCTGCTGACTGCTTGAGAGAGCAAACAGAAAGTGAACTTCCTAGAACTTAGAAGTGCCTGCCGACTGACATGTGGATTTACCGAAGCATGGACGGGCTGGAGACGTAGTGGCTTCACATGAGCAATAAAAAGTACAAGGCGAAATGGATGAACACTACGACAGGCCGCTGCAAAACGAGCCCAAGGCGGTCACAAACGGCGCTTCAGCCGGGAGCTTTTGGCAGGACCCTTTGGCTATTGCGTTAAGCAGTACATCTAAAGATATAATTTCTCCCAGGAGCCGAACTAGAGCAATAACTGTGGTATACATTTTAATAGACGAAACTGATTTGCAGCAGTCGGAAGAGAATCTTTCACTAAGATGCCTGGAAGAGGCTTGTGCCAATGCCCACGCCAAAATGAATACCATTCCATTTGGGAGTCTTGCGCTTGGAACGACGGATATTTTAGACATCTTCTACAACGCAGGCAAGTACTGGCTTGACATGCTCTCGTCTAGGCGTTGTTTGCAGGTATTTACGGCTCGGTGTCCAAACCTGAGCAAGGGCATCAGCTATCCTGAAGATACTGTAAGGAATGCAAGTGCGTAATGACTGGACGTTGTGTTTCCATTTTTAAATCTAAACGCTAAACTTGTAAATAACATTCTTTAAAAAAAATTAAAATAATAAAAAGTTGTTCTTGGCAATTGTGTCTCCAAAGACGTCAGTTTCCTTTTGATCTGAATGCACTGACCTTGGCACAGAATCAAAGACGTACATGACTTTAGATTTTACATGAACGTGTCTCGGCAGTACAATTACGCATTGTGTCACCATTATGGTATTGCAGTAGGTTTGTGACATTGTTACTTAGCTGGTATTAATACACAATTACAATACCCAGAATACAGGCTGTTGGTATTATGGGTGTTATAAAGTCAGTATTCTAATCTGTAATGCTGTTGTGGGGGGAAAAAAGTCACCAAAGAAGAAATAAACCTGGCAGGTGTAGGCAGCAACAGATAGGCAAAAAAAAAAAATAAAAAAATCTAGGATTTTACAAACAGAGGTCACAAAGGACAAGTGTCTAGATGGAAGATTATAAGGGAGCGCAGCTGATCGCAGAATTTCCACAGCGACATTTGCTCCTGTTGACGAGTAATATTAAGCCACTTACAATAGTTCCTCTCTTGCTGTATGACCATCTGCAGTGCCCTGACATATCAAGCCAATGTTTAATTACCAGAATGCTGTTAACGACCAAACCCCGTTAAAACCTTGAATGTGTAACAGGGCGGAGGCCGATGCAGAAGAGCCGGGTTCGACAGGATTAGGAATTTTAGACTAGTTTATAACCTCATCTCCTCTCACCGATAGGGACGGGGCATGCATGTTTTACAGAACACTATCCTTTACACATGCAAGATATTTACCTATTTGATTAAGCTTAACACAATAAGAAGAGTTTTGGAGAGAAGACCATAAAAAAATCCTTAATTTAATAATTATTTGATAAATTAATGTAAAACATACAGTGTTTAAGATCAGAGGTTGACTAAGGTAAGACCACCCAGGTGTTAAGGTCATTGTTAGTCCCTGGACTGGTCTTAATAGCAAAGTTTCACTGTATTTTGCTTTTTCGGTCCACAGCAGCAGTTCAGAATCACATAATAACTGTATTATGTTAAACGTATATAGTTTAATATCAGTATGGAGGGACACATACATAATTTATTTAGAATCCAATTATGTGACGTAATATGCTTAAAAAAAAGGTGGTTTTAAAATGTAATTGAAACATTTTGAATTGGAACGCTATTATTCAATGTGAATGGCAGCTGGGCAATGTGGAACGACAGATGGAACTTGAATTGGGAGGTTTAATGAAAGGATTCTGAAGCTGTTTTGCGGATTGATGTGTTTTTCTTGCAGACGTTGCAGTGGTGGAGATGAGTGATACGTTCTGCCAGCCCTCCCTCTTCTACCACCTGGGAGTACGGGAGAGTTTCAGCATGACCAACAACTTCATCCTGTACTGTGTGAAGAATCAGAACGACCTGCAGGCACTCAAGGTGAGGGCCGGCTCCTGCAATGGGAAGCTGCTGACTCCATGAGCTTGTAGGCATTGCAGAATGTGCCAGTACACTGCACTGATGAGGCTTCACATGTCTCTCTATTACAGGTGAAATAGAAAGACAATTCTGAAGAGTCACCTTATATCACTTACCATGTTTAAAAAAGACCATTGTTAAATGGTGCCTTGTTAGTCTTTATAAACAGGTTTGACAGTAGACACTGTGTTCCAGTGCCACACCTTCGAGTTCAGGCGTGCCCCCCCGAGGCTAGTTTCACAAAGCACTTCTAATGTAGCACTTTGCAGGCTGCTAGCTAGCAAGCTGTCATGTTTCCTTCCTGTTTTTTTAGATAGAACAATAAAGTTTAGTAGAACTCCACTCAGCAAGTCTGTATGATTAAATAATGTGGGTTTTTTTTATTTCTTTTTTAAATATTTGTGGGAGGAATTTGGATTTAGCAGACTGCTACCTTGAACTGCTTTGTGAAACTAGCCACTGGTATTTCCAGTGGAGGTTTGTTTTAAGCAGAAGGCAAGCGATTACATTCCCTCAGTAAAGCCTGTGCAGCCCTCATACATAGCTGCAGGGTTTGTTTTTTGCCTTAGTTTCTGCTGTACCACAGGTCTCTCTTCAACATTTAATGATCTAAACAGTGACACAACCTTTCTGTACCATATTTGTCTTGTGTTCCGGGATGCTAATACGGGGAACAGTACTGAGTTAATGAGTCTGTATGAAAACGCTAATGACTAATGAACCTAATGTTAGCTGTCAGGTAACAAGAGTTCCAAGAGTCATGTTTATACGCTATTGTCAATGTATTCCATAGGACTCCTTCCAATGTGTAGGCTAGAGTGTGTGGGAACCCTTCTCTGTTCATGGTGTAACATGTTCTATTGCTGCTTTTTACACAGAAAGACATCTTCCCGAGGAACGTGGTATGTTTAACAATCATTTCAATTTTAAGCACCACTATTCTGTGTACATGTATTGACCCCTTTCACCCCTTTCACTCCCCTGCTTTTTAACAGATGCATGTGTACATGTGGGCAGTTTAGAGACACAAAAGTTTTTCTTTGTGTCTCAGCATAACTCTTTGGAGAGTGCCCTTCAATGCCTAATCCAGTTCTTAAACAGCAGTATTTATTGAGGTGTCAGCTATAGCCAGATACTGTGCAGCAAGTGTTAGTAGCAGCTGTTTTTCGTCAGGGTTGAGGTTTTGCCTCCGAGTGAAAGCTAAGTGCTTTAAAATGTAACAAGCTGTCGTAAGTGGCAGCCACAAACGATTTTGGGATCTTTGTGTGCACAAGGAGAGAATACAAATATACTCTTATTTTTTTAAACAAAATAACCAAAAGAATATTCAGAACTCATGAAAATAAGATGCAACCTGACAGTTTCACTAACCCCAATCTGCTTAACCTGGTTAGGGCTTTATTAGATTAAAGACCTGGTCATCACTCCATTAAAGAGTATTACCACGTGGTTAGTCCTATGTTGCATCACATTTAGCTCTACTGGACGTTATACTGGTCCAAACAGCATATTTTTGATCTGCAAAATGTCATAATATAGTAAGTTCCTCTTTCAATACACAACTGATTCATGTTTCGTCTAGTATACCGGACACTGCATTAAGAGAAGGAAAAATTACCTCCAGTTTTTGTATTTGAATGGTTGTTGCTGTTTTGGACTCACAAAGGGTTAAACTCGCAAACTTTCAATCCAAAAGCAACCTTTGATATGAATTGCCTTGCATTAATGATCCCCATAAAGCTGGCACCAAACTACCCACAGTGCAGTCCTGTGACATTGCAATACACTGGGATACATTTGCGATAGCAGGGACTGGAGAGCCTGCAAACAAAGTGCTTACATTTTATTTACAGTGGCTCTCACGGCAAGCAGAATATGCACTCCTGTGCTGCCAGCGATATGCGAATAAAGGTATACGTGTTGTGTCGGCTGCTGGCAACAGTATCTACCCTGGAATGTTTGATATGAGCTGGAATAACACACTGCTCTGTATGGCTGTAGTTTGTTCCTGCTTCTGTCTATGGGGTAATGTTTAACTAACAAGCAAAAAAAAAAGTATAATCTCATTGCTCATCACCGTCTCTTAACTATGACTTCTGATCGTTACAATAGGTGGGCACTGCAGTGTTACATATTGCAGGGCTGTGTCCAGCATAGTGAATCCCCGTTTGTCCCTGTGCTGTTGTCTTGCCTGTTATGTAAACTGATCAGGAGTCACATCTTCCGGGGGTGAATCCATGTGAATCCATTGCAAGGCTTTATTGTGCAGATGGAGGTTGATGGTCCTGTGGGTTTGATTTGCAGGAGCAGTGTGGGAGCTACACCTTCATTCCTTACACGGTGTCGCCCCAGGGGAAGGTGTTTGCCTGTGAGGCGGGAGTGCAGATGAAGGGCCTATCGAATCTGTTTCAAGCCAACTTTAACATCGAGCCCCTACTGACGCCCCTCGTCGACCGCCTGGTCAAACTCCTGGGTGATACACAGATCCACTCCTGGTGAGCAGCCCTATCCCACCAGTCTGCATAGCTCTGACTTGCAAACAGGTTATGTGTCTGTGTAGGGGGAGCTACAAGAGATTGGATTGTGGGGTGGGATCTTTTGTCTGGTCCTTTGGTGCGTTACATATTCTAATGGTAGTGGTCCAGATTACTGCATTATGTTACATACGCTTCAACGTGTAATTGCACCAACATATTGTTTTGCTATTTTTTGTGTTTGTTTTCTAGACTTTATTTTCAACTCATAAATTCACTTCCTGTATTACAGTTATTAGGACCCCACCTGACCCCACAATTTTGTATCTCAATGGGAAACATAAAACAGAAATGTATGTCTCAGGTGGGGTCCTTGTACCTGTAACACAGATAAGTCAGCTTCTACATGGGTAGATGTATGCTTGTTTGAGGTAAGAAAGTGTTTTAGCTTTGATTATTGTAACAATAAACAAACCACGGTGGAGCACATGCCTGTATTGCCAAAGACATGGGGTCATTAACCAGTGATGTCTATATTGCCGAAGACATGGGGTCATTAACCAGTGATGTCTATATTGCCGAAGACATGGGGTCATTAACCAGTGATGTCTATATTGCCGAAGACATGGGGTCATTAACCAGTGATGTCTATATTGCCGAAGACATGGGG
>NC_054565.1:5546511-5611514 GCF_017654505.1 Polyodon spathula | reverse complement strand
AAGATCTGTTTGTTTTTAGCGGCCCAGGTTTCCATTTGTTGCGCATGTGTCTGTGAATGATGTGGACTGGTTTAATCGTTTGTTTTTTAATGCCTTTTTTTCTGAAGGCATTTCGATACACTGGCATCATTAGCGAATAGCTTTTTTTTTTTTTCCAAAGCCGATGTCAGATAGTGAATATCACATTTATTAGAAGACGCATCAGTAATATTTTGTCTAATTATGGTTGTTTTGTGCAGTAAGAGGAATGGAAACAAGAGATTGGTCGAGCAAAGTAGTAAACTTCTTTCAGCCTCCAGTCTAGTGGTGAGGCTTTATGATCATTAAAATGGCTGTACAATACGTTGTTGAAAATCAAGTTTATAATGTGCCTTATCCCCATATATTATAACGTTGTATTGTTATTATTATTAATTGCCAAAAGTACTTTGTACAAAGCGAATGGAGATTTAGATTAATTTAAAATGTATTTTGCGACCTGGTCACAAAGCTTTAGAGTTACTTATGTTTTCTTTTTTTTTCCATCATGAGTCTGTTTTTATGAATTAAGTTTTGTGTTTATAAAACTGTTCAAGACTGTTAAGTAAACAAACAATATCCTAGAACGTGAACATCATAAAATAAATTACAATTTCAATAATAAAGAAAATATGATTTTGAGTAGGTCGTTATTGGCTACCATCACAACCCTTTTCTTTGTTCCTTTGCCGATTTGTTTATTGAAATGCGTGGCAGTTTCTAGTAATGCTCTTTCTGATTAAGTTCAGTTCTCTGAAGGAGCAGTCCAGTGTTAAATGGCAGGAATTCAAAGCCCATGGCCCTGTCATTGAGGTGTGAACCCACATTAACAGCTTATCCAGTTACAGCTGAACCTGATTGAGTATTCGGGGTCATTTGTAAGTGACATACCTGCCACCTACCCTGCTATATCATCATAGTGTGCCATTTTACAAACTAAAAACCAGCTACCTCTTCACTTTCAAGAATCCCCAAGCTTTTAGTGCAATCTGGCCATGAGTTAGGAAGGTATTAGTGCCAGAATTCAGTTTGCACCATTTTTTGTGAGATGAAATAAAGTTAATTAAAGGAGTCAAGAGCATGACTAATGTGTATCAAAACAGCCATGCAATGGAAACTAATGCATAAATAACATTTGAACACACACTCTGCTGTACAGAAGACTGTTTCTTTCCTTATATTGGCAATATGATGGGGTACTGAGTTTACTGGTCTCTTGAGAGATTTTATGTAATAAGAGAGAAACTTTTGGTTTCCCAATTCGGAGCGATTTAATATTGTAACGTTAAAAGCCCACCCAGCACTTGAATAAAAAAGTGCTCTGCCTAAACCTCTATAATAGCTGCTCAGAGTTCGCTCTTGGACAACAAAATATGAGCTTCCTTCCTCTCTCTGCTCTGGCTGGCGGGGGAGCCGGACCAGTTTCAGGGCTGAACCACGCCCTTGCACTGGGAAGCTTCAGCTGGCTGGATCAGAAACAGCTGTTCCAATGGGAAAGGTTCAGTTTCATTGGTCCAGCCAGTAGACAGAGCAGCTGAGCCCCATGGATGCGGTCCTGTCTTCGTGGGCTGTATTTGGACAGCCCTGCTGCACACATGTGTATCTGTTTGAGGTCTGCAAATCATTTTTCAAAGACTGTATTATTTGTTTGTTTCAATTTAATTAGACTATACATAATCCCTAAGTAAAAAGTTCATCTAAAACAACAGTTTATGACTTATGAAGTATGAATTATGAAGTCTTACAAATAAGGCAACAGTTTTAAAGGTTAGAACTGTAGGCTACATGTAATGGTTTTAGAGAGTAAACCTTTTGACTGCTAACAACGTACAGTATATTTCACACTATGCCTAAGTGCTAACTTGTAGTTTTGGATTTTTTCCCCCATTTACTCCAGCGCTCATTGAGCTCCAGGATATCTCTCTTTTAGTTTGAAAAGGCTGCATGGGCAGTCTGTCAGACTGCAGCATATTAAGAACCCCCTGGTAATTGTAATGGCTCTTAAGACTACTTCCTAAAAAACAAAAAAAGCCGTGCTTGTGTGACAGACTCGTTTACAAATACGGAAAAGGCCACATTCCTGCGGGAAATTGTTTTAATGAAAGAATCCTTTTTTCTTCTACTTCTCGAGCTGTGGCCTAGTATAACAACACCAGAATGTTTTGGTTCAGCGTGCTGTTTTATTGAAACAAGCAGGGAGTCTTGCAAGCATTCCGCCTGTGCCGTTTCCCTGCTTTTTATAATCGCTCTGCATGGTAAACTCTGCGGGGTCGTGCACACGTGGACACGTCTGTTGCTTATGAAGTCCTTGGATAGAGCGGTGCTGCTGCTGCGGTTTGCATTTGTTTGTTTTTTTTCAGCTCCTTTTTTGAAAGGTAGGGTTTTGAGTGTAACTCAGGTGCAGGGTGAAAGTGCAGAGGAGAGATGTACGTTAAACCTGCTGGTAGCAGAAAAAACATGACCCTACAGCACTGCACGACCCCTTCAACCATGATAAATAGGGGTGGGGGTAACGGGACACCATGAACAAAGTGGAACCATAAACCCCCCTGGCAAAGGTATCCATTAAACACGCTAGTAGTGTGGGAATCCTAGAAAAGGAGGTCAATATGACGTTAACTAGCATAGAATAAACGCACAGTTTCAGCAAACCCAGGCAAATGGCCTCCAAGATATAGCCAACTATTCAGATGACTAACTCCCAGTCGCCTACTCCCAGTCTCCCTGTTGCAAAGACAGAGCTCTGTACCTTCTGCACCAACAATCAGGTATGCCTCTCAACACTCCAGTTATATTAGTGTTATTCTTCCATAGCTGAGACAAATGAATGATTCGTTTGAAGCCAGGGTGGAAGCAGCACAGAACATGCTATTTAAAGATAGACCAAAACAGTTTGCATGGCTATCGGTACCTAGCGCATAGTATACTAACAAACAGCAATCTCCTTCACTGGTACTTGACTCTCTGGCACACTTACTGCGGCAATTCTTTTAATTCCCTGTAATTTATTTCCAGAAGAAACACAAAAGCTATTTCATTTTTTTTTTTCTGCTGGAGTAGGACTGCATTATTACACTGATATTCTGGCGTGCTAAAAACACTGCGTACAGGTACTGTCACGCTAACACTTTTTCATTATGCCCCCTATTATATTAACTACACAGACACTTGGCCCAGATTCAAGGAGAGAAGGCAAACAGAAAGCTGGATAATGATAAAGCAAGCCTAGACAACTCGGGCATCACAATGAGTGTTCTTGCTGAACACCCAGTTTCCTCTTCATCCCAGTGATATGTTCGTTAGTCACACCTGGCTCGAATTGGCACCTAACAGGACACTGTGCTTAGTGTATGGCACAGCATTGGAGTGGCTCTCTACATGGCAGGGCAAATAGCTCTGGCTTTAAGGGCTCCTGGAAAAGCAGCATCTATGCTTGGTTAGTTTGACGTGCTACCTGTACAAGACTATGCATTTAACTGAGACCAGATAGAAATATCGTGTTCGTTATCTATGCATATAGCACAGTTTTTATCTATTTTGTTGCTGCCTGAAAAGCTATCAGAGTGTGTCAGATATATAGCCTAGCTCCTGTGTTATTTCCCCTCTTCGAAATGGCTTCGTTCCATCAAATACAGGAGCAGTGTATACTTATCTTTATTCTGTCTGTCTTCTCACAAAAATGTCATTTTTACAGAGCAAAGCCTCATTGATTTATTTGTTTGCTCATATTTTATTACAAAATGTCAAAACTCTGTATTGACCATTTAGTAAAATGCAGCTCGATGTGGGATCTGAAGCACACTTGTGTTCCCGACACATTGCTTGTTCACAGTTTTGATTTGTAACCTTGTGCTGTTCATGTGCTTTGCTGTTTTCACCCAACCACTGGTGATGCAGTCGTCAAGTGCGATTTGAAACAGTGTTATTGAGAGCAGCAACCTAGCGACTGCATTGCTCTGCCTTTACAAGGCATTACATAACAGCAGAAACGTCAATCCCAGTGATCTTGCATTAGATCATCTATAGCCTGTTTGTGGAAGTAGTTGTCATTTTTTTTCCAGTCTTTTGCCATCATTAATCCATTGAAATGATACTGAAATGCATTCAGAAGAGCATGGAATTGGACGGGATCTGGATACTAAGTGGGCACAAACATTACAATGTGAAGTATGGATTTTGTCCTGCTCTCAGGCAATTGCTGATTGTCCACGAACTATACACCTCTGACAAGGTGCCAACTATTGTAGAAGCCAGTAACTAAGAGCTGTATAAAAGCACACACCTACAGAGACCTGGCACTGGTTTCAGGGTGGCTGCTGTGGTGCACTTTCTGATGCAGCAACACTTGGCTCTTGTTGAGGAGAGCCAGGAACACGTTCGGAGGAGAAGGGCAAGATGAAGAAGACCCCATATGTTCAATCCCGGGGTCACTTTGTTTGGGATAGCAGAGGATGCGGTGCTAAAGAGTTATCTTCTCATTCTGCAGGTCATCCTAGACCTAACACTGAATTGAGGGATGAGCTAGACCCCAGCGTCAATCTAAAGACCCTGCTATCCCTGCACATGTGAAAGTGCTGTGTTCTCTGCACTACTCAGCTCTGGTTCCTTTCAGATCACAGTTGGAGTGTCTGAAGGGATAGCCCTACCCACATTTTCCAGAGTGCTAGGCACATTTCTGGATGTCATGCTGAAAAGGGCAGGCCAATACATATAATTTCTTAAGGATACTCACATAACTGATGTTGGCTGAGGCTTCTCCAAACAATTCCATTTCATGCTGAGTGATCTCAGTCATAAGGAGACCCGACTGCTTCTCAGAAAACTTTCTTTCCTTTTCCGTGTGCTAAGAGCACTTTGCTGCCATTCCTCTGTCATGTTTTTTTGGTTTGTATTTTCGTGCTCCACAAATGTCATGCAGCGCCTACTGCTTTCTGTACTCATTAACTCTGCAGGTGCGGCCGTTGAATAGACCGATGCGCACATTGAGACCCTCTATCGTAATTGCGAATAATTATTTGTGCTTGTTGAATAATTTCCATTGCTCTGAAGCTTACATAGGGCGCAGTGCAAAATAACTGCATGGCCGCAATGCAATTTGAATTTTGCATTCGCAGTTATTTGCACTGTGCCTAGGCTTGCATCTACCCTTTTGTCTGGTTCCGTGTTGGTTAAACTTTTAGTTATTTATTAATACAAGCCAATAGTTTGAAATATAAAGGCTTTATTTTATTTATAAAAATAAGTAAATATATAATATTCAAATGTTACTATGATCTAGTAAACACAAGACAATAGGAAGTTGTTTTATTGTAGTGAAGTTCGTTATTTTGCCACTTCTTGAATGAGTTGTATACTGCAGTACTGTAAGTAAAGTACAAGCGAGTTTGGGTTTGGGACTTTTGCAGTTGCTGCCTGTGTTTGCAACCAGATAGGGACAAACTAGATGTGCTTTCTGTGTTGCAAATATACACAGTAATCAGACTATATATTTGTGTGTGTGTGTGTGTCAGCACTGGCTCAAGTTGAAGTTGTAAAGAAAGCTTTAGTGCTGTGTGGGCTGACAGAGGAGAGGGGGTGGTATTTTTTGGGTCAGATGAGTGGAGGCTGGGGGAGTGCGGAGGAGGAGGATTGGAGTGGGACGGGGGTGGTGTGTTCAGAATCCTAAACGTCCTTTCTAGCCGAGTGCTGTTCAGCCTGTTATCCCCTCAGTGAGGCGGCATGGCCAGGGGAGAGGGGGAGGGGCTGCAGTTCCGTCCCTGGCGCTGCTCATGCATACAAATAGCATCACGTCGGCGTCGGCAGCACTGTCGAGCGCACAGATGGGTTAAATCACAGTGATCAGCCTGTGACCTTACAGAGTCCTGATGAGCAAGAGAAGGAACTGCACGGTGAAGTGCTTCAGCAAGCGGAGAGGCATGGGTGGAAGCTTGTTTGTTATTGTCCTGCAACACATTCCTCTTTCTGTCCAAGGGGGAGATCAATGAAACCCACTAGTTCTCTGAATGGGTGGTGTAGATTGTATCCCTTTCGGTAATGAGAAATTAAAGCAGTCTGTGTGAACTCTATGGCGTTTGAAAAGTTGCCCTGTCATAACCTTTGAAAAAAAACAAAAAAAAAAAAAACATGTATTATAAAGTCGATACATATAGGAAACTTACCATGGTACAATTATGAACGCAGTGATTGAAGGGGTTATATAAAATATTTGTTTGTAGCTAAGAATTCCAATTTTACAGCACATTCCATTTCAGGTTTGCTTTAATTACCTGTACAAAAGGAGTGTGGTGTGTTTAATTGTTTCAAACCTGAAGTCAGAAACTCCCACAATAATTTGAGTTAAGCAACAGCTTATGTTTTGTACAGACTTGCAGCCCCCGTGATTTGTATTGAAGAAACCATCTGCTGTAGGTATCGTGCAGCAATAGATCATAGCTGTGTTTTGTTCTCTTCGGATGCACACTCAAATGTTTCATTTACACGAAGCCCTGTATTCTTAATTGTGTGAGTTGGAGAGTGTGGTACTGTTGCTTACAAGGGTCCTCGCAGACTCTCCAGTCAGCCCCGCTCTTGTGCTAGTCCTGTCCTTTATTCCTGTATTGAGATCTTTCTGAGGCACCATCACAGCTTCTTGTGTGTTGCTACAGGACTGTGCTCTGCTTAAGGGCTGCCTCTGCATTACAGAAACACTAGGCAGGAAACAAATTCAGCATAAATGTAGTTCCGCAGTATTTCGTTTAGGGGTGTAGCCTCTATTATTATTATTCATTTTTTTGCCCATACATGTTTTAACTGGAAAGCATCTTGCATCTGATTTCTTTGAGGCTTAGTTAGTCTTTTGTGGCCAGTACACCCTTGCAGATGTTAACCTAACTTCTAGCTTCAATTGCACTTCTGTTTCCATGACCTGAGTTTAACTGCCTTCATTGGATCAATGCCGGGAGCAGTTTCCATCTGCCTTTGCAATGTTCACATCCCAGAGATACTGATTTTCACTTGCTTTGTCCCCACCTGCATGCGTTTGATGCATGCACTTTATCACTCGATGCAGCCCTGTAATGTTGCAGCTGTGTTGCCCTTTGAAATGCATTCGGGGTGACACATAGAGGTTCAGCGCAAGTTGGAGTAGTTTAGAGTAAATCAACACTCCCAGAGAACTGATGGAATTGTTCTTTCTTTCACATAAAAAAACATATTGCAATAGTGCTGTTAAAAATATGACCATATTATAATTGAAAACAATAATATAAGTACACAGATAAAGGAGAAGAGAAGCTGAGTGGTTTGTTTCCTGGATTATATATGAAGTATTTGTTAGGTGTGCAGTTATATATAATGTCTCACTTCTGTAGTACATATGGTAGATAATATTGTATTTCATATATGTTTGGTAGTGTCATTTTATATTTAGAAAGTCCAGTAAGGTCAACGCTTGATGTGGAATGTGGAAAGATAGATGCATCTCTCTATTCTTGTATGTTTGTACTGGAAGCTATTTTCTATAATTCCTTCCTTTCTCTTCCGTTTCTCTTGAGAGAAGGCCCGTATCTGTGCTGTGGCCTACTTTTGAGCAGTGAGCAGACGAGACCTTGCAGTTGACTAGAAATGGAGCCGGACTCGTCTTCTGTAGCCACGTTTCCTGTAAGCTGCTCCCGATCCAAAAATAACCCGTCTGGGCTCCATACACAGGCCCTGGCCGGCTCCTCCAGCACTCACTCTGGCTTATCATGTGACAGTGCTCTAATATTAGACAGGGAAAGCACATTTAAAGAGCATGTCTTGCTTTGTCATGGCTGCATTCCCCTTTAGCTTCAGACAGAATACTACAAAAATACACACCTCTACCAAGTTTAATCTATACAGCACTTTAAAGCTTATGAGGGGGTTATACTTTGCTGTTCTTTAACACAATGGGCCATATTTTCAAAGTGTTTACTCCAGTCTTTAACTCCTATTTTTTTTAAGTGGTAAAACATGCGTTAATTTTACAAAACTAAAACCAAATTCTCTTAAGCACTCTCAAGGTGTTTTGTGTCTCCTTTTGTAACATTTAAAGAATGGAGGAAACGCTTTGAAAATAAGGCCTGTATATCTCGAGGCACAGACTGTCCTATACTGCTGCATTTTTATCCAGGCTTAGTCAGAGGAAAAAAAATATACAGCACTTGAACTGATTCACGAAACAAAGGGTCATGCTGGCTGGGTGAGAACCACGAGCGCTTCTGTTTTTATTACATTTTTGTACATGTTAGGGCAGGTCTTTCAGTTTTTTTTCTTCCTATAACAAAGTACATTGTCAAGTACAGTACATAGTTGTCCTACATGAATTGGAGCATTTTGCATTGAAAAGATAGTAAGGTGTCAATACTTTGTTTATGATTAGGTGTGAATTCTAGTTAACACTTTACATTAAGTGTGTCTAATTTACTGTGATCTTACGTAGCAGTAGCTTAGTAAATGCATGTGTACTTGCACACAATAGAATGTTATTATGCACAGTTACAACATACTTAATGTGCACATCTTTTTGTCCAATATTTAATCCTATCACTAATTCTAACCCTTATAATAATGTTTTTGCACAATATATGTAAGTACAAAATTATATCAGAAAAGGGTTAAGGTATTTTAGTTAGCCACTTTTATACACATATAGAAATGGAATAAAACAGTGTGAATGTTTAGACTGCTTCTCGTTGTGCAATGTTTGCTTCGGGATCATGTAAATACATTGTTATTCATTTTTTTTAAAGGTGTGGCTGTAATATCTAGGAGTAATTGCATCTCGGAGAACCTAATTATAGGCTGCATGCGGTTGTTTAAAAACAGCTGATTTGCTAGCTGATTTACAACAGCTGAAAGCTTTTGACATTTTTTTAGTTTTATTTAGGGTGAAATTCATCAGAAAATGGCGAGTCCAAAGGTTCGAGGTAAACGTGACAAAATCCAGTAGCTTGTAGCTCCAGCAGTGTGTTGGAGCTGGAGCGTGCCTGAGCGATGTTCTGGGACTATTCTCTATAGACAGCAGTGCTGTAGTCAAGTCGGAACTTGCATGACAGGCAAGCTGAGTCATGTGACTCCTCTCCCACACAACTGTCAGTCAGTACTGCAGTGCTGTTGATGCAATGGAAAGAGCGATTGGAACTTCTTCTATTACAAACGACTTCTTTTAGAAGGCTAAAAATGCTGACAAAGACGACAGCAACAGTGCATTGACCGACTGTGGACCCAAACACAGACAAAACCACTGACACACACACGTACACATACGCACACACATACACACATAAAATTGAGTAATCCATTCTGACAAGATGGAGGAAGACTTTTTTTTGGAGATGCTTGTAGAAATTAGATAAATGCATTGCCTATTACTAGAATACAAACCATTTGAATTTGTATAATAAATGTTTAAGAAAATCTATATTTTTAGTGGCGTTCCGGTACTTTCGGATTTAGGACTACACCACTGACTCTTCCATCTTTTTTTTTTTTTTTTTTATGCCTTGTCATTTTCATGTTTTAATGGAACTCAATAAGATGATGCTGGAAGGTATGAAATTCTCCCAGGTGGATTTTTATGACACATTAGTTCAATGTGAATGACCCAAGTTCAGGAACGTTGATGCTTATTTAATTCTGTGCATGTACAGTATATGTTGTGCGTGCTTGATTTCACCACGTAGCTGCATTCAGCAACTCATTCAGTAATGCAGCTCATAATGTCTGCCTTCAAATCCCTCTGTGAATAAATTAATTAAATATTTATAGTCATTCCCTAGTTCTGTTTTGAGGCTAGGTAGAAGGGGTTATATGTGGTGCCACGAAATAACTAAAATTATGCAGCTGATGAATAGACCAGCAAAACAGATTTAATTTTAAACTTCACTTTGGTAGTAATTGATTTTGATGGAGGTATTTACTGTGCAAGCTTAGAGAAAAAAAAAAAAAAACCCTGTCCATTTTATTTGGTTGTTTGATAGAAATAAGGTGAAACAATAAAAAGCGAACTAGGTTTTCACACATGCCTGAAACCATTTTTACAGAACATCTGTCTAATTTGACTTGGTTTCTTATACTAGACAAATAACATTTTAATCCATTAAAACAAAGTTACATGGTTTTTTCAGTTAATACAATTGTGTCCCATGAACAGTTTTATCTAGTTAAAGAAACAAACCAAGAAATACATTTAGCTTAATAGTGGTTCCTGTTTTATACTTTAAGCAGGAAGTCCACATGTAATTATAGGATTCGGTGTGCTTTTCATTCCTGTCCAATGGTCTCGTTGCCATCTTGTCATGTGACCAATACCAGAGGAAGTAATTAAGTACAATGAAGCTAGAATATCATTTTTTGGGGATCGCTTGTGCAAAACCTGCATGTAATGAGTTAAAGTAAAAAAATAACAAAGAACGAATGGCATTTCATCACTGTGAAACAGGGACCAGGCTCAAGGTTGCACACTCAAATACAAAAAAAAAAAAAAGATTTTTAAACTCTTAACATTCCTTTAACTCCCATTGTTAGTGAAGAACAACACCCTTTGACTTTTAGTATAATAACCACAGAATCACGGTGCTAACCTCACACACACTGTACAGCAGGTGTGTTTGTTTGGCTGCTTGACTAACAAAGATATTTGCTTTCCTTTTGGGCGGTCATCTCTACGTGAGGGATAAACGTGTACACTGTAGATGCAGTGACACTTGAAATAACTGAAACCGGAGAGGTTCTAGCTGGGGTGAAGCCGTGGGTTAACCCCTACTCTCTCACACCATGAGGACATTAAGCGTGTTGCCAGGGGCTAAGGAAGACCACGAGAGGCATCGCAGTGAATGGCATCCTGTCCTGCTCGGATTTCTAGGGCTGGACTCATTAATAGTACTGACTGAGAGACCCAGCTCATGCCTTTCTTATACAAGCAGTAAGCTGGAAACCAGTGAAAAGTAATCCTGCCTTTTGTTAATACTGTATGTGAGAAAAGGACCCAAGATTACACGGTTTGGTTACAGTCTGTCGGCATAGAGCACACCGGTAATTGTAAAGAAGTGTTTTGGCCGTGTTTGGGGATTTGGTATAATCCAGACACAGGTTTACTGGAAGGCCACAGTATTTCATTGATCCTTTTAAAAGGGAGTTTTAAAAATTCTCCTAGATGTTAAGTGTGCGTTTTATAGTACATTTTGAAGTCTCTCTTAAACAGTTGAGAAAAAGTTGAATGGGCTGCAATGGGGGCGTTGCTGTTCTGGAGGGGGTAATAAGCGGCGGCTTATTAACCAGTGGTATAATGATAGAAACATGAAAGAAGCATGATTAGAGGCACTGTGACCCCTATTTAAAATACAAATTCAAGTCTCCTTTTTTATTTAAGCATCCAGCATTCTTCTGAAGATTCCTTTTTAAACGTGAATCATCATGCGTTATTTTCCTTTGAAAAAACCCGTGTGAATAATTTATTTTGAAAGTTGGATTTATTGGTTGGAACAGATGGAGGCTGCAGAGGAAGTGCAGCCAGTCTGTTGGCAGGGGCCAGAGTTTTGTAGGTTTTTGTAATTTTTATTTATTTATTTTTCTCGTTGGCCTTATCGAAACAGCCTTTGGACTGGTGTAATGTTTACAGACTGCGTTAAGCACTGGCTGAGCTCTCTGTAACCACATGGCCAGACAGCAGTGACATCACCCTCTTTTTCAAGGCACCAGTTAATTAGGTGACTGTAAAGCAGTGCTTCAGCTTTTTCACATCACTCCCTGTGTCCCTCCCTCACTTACCAAATGAGATGCCTCTCATTACTTAAAGCCTTCTTTATTGTCCTATTGCCATTCCAGTCCCTCATGAGCTTGCATGTGTTAAACAAGCTAATGAGTGAATGTGTGATTGTGTCTTTTTAATGACGTGCCCAACATTGCCGTGGTTTTTGTTACATTTCCAATGAAAATTGCTAAACGCTGTAAAAAGATTCTCAAGTTACTTTAGAGTTCAATGGAATGAGTTCAAATGATTTTAAACTGCAGTCGATCAAAATGTCTCCTTCACTCACTGTATGTATAATTGTACCACTTTAACTTTTTTTTAAGGTTTTGGTAGGGCAACTTCTTGAAATCAGTATATAAACACAGACTGTTTATCAAATTTCCAAAAATGTAGGCATAAATAATAATAATAAAAAAAATTGTGACCCGGGGTCTGAAAGTTATTAAAGCAGCCTCTCTCCAATGTAATTGTAATTTTACCTATTGTGTTTAGCTGTGTGGGACTAAAATAGACCTAAAGGTTGTACTTTGATCGACTGGTTTAATCTTGTATTATTCAAATGTTTGTGCGTTATATGTAACCTGGGCAAATTTGCTTAAGTACTATGTCAATATTCCTATCTCATAATTTGCCAACTTCAGTTAAGAAGCATTCATGTAGTCCTGGAACACCAACAAGTAGCATTCAGCAAGCCCTTCCCTGCATAGCATATCTCTTCAATATCAGCTTTTAATATTTAATTAGTCATCAGATCCACACACCGAGGCCAGCCCTCCAGTCTTTTATTCCACCCTGATTATCTTTTGACTTTGCCTGTTCTGTGTAAGGAAGACATTTAAAACCATTATTGAAACGCTCATCCTGACAGCTCTTTTTGTAATATACGCAGCAAGCATTGGCAGCCCCAGCTTAGTTTATGAATTCTGATTTAATAAAGCCGTTTTATGGATTAGAGGGAGCAGAGTCTGTGCTCATTAATCTCTTGCTCCATTTTCACTTTAATTTCTCTCACAGATCCATCGAGAAAATCAGCTCTGACTTACATCAAAGATATTATGTATCACCAAGATCCTTCACTCCACTGATTCTCTATTGGGACTTGCGAGCAAAGGGATGTGGGATATATAGAGAGCTTGGGAGAAGATTTTCTATTGAGTCAATGAAGCTCTGTCAGCTGAAGCTGCTTTGAGCTGATTTTATTGAATTTTTTGTTTTTAAAAAAAAAAAAAAAAAAAAAAAAAAGTGTGAAGTCTATTTTACTCTTGCCCAGAGTGTCTAGAAGAAAAACATAAAATATAACCCGTGGTAATGATGACATAACATAATCTGTATGAAAAATTTACTTTTCTGAACAGTGTCAGAGATGGCGCAGAAAACAGATGAGCGTCCATTGTGTTCCGATCCACCTGTCCACACTAGATCTGTTCCTGAGTCATACTGCAACTGTATTGGTACAAAACTTGCTCTTGATTGGGTTTCATATTGATACAGTTCTACCGGTCCGACGCCGGTAACAAGTCCAGTGTGACGAGATGTTGCGATAATGTCCCGTAACCATACTGGTATAAAAATGCATTTGTGCATAAAGGCAATCCCGAGATCTCCCGGTGTTGTATTAACATTTATATTCCAGAGTATCGGATCGACCCAGTAGCTTCTTATCATTTCTATCTATTTTCTGTCTTGATCAATCTGGACTGTCACGTGCACACAGTGAATAGTATTGTGACCCGTTTCATGCAGACAGGTAGCAATTTTTCTGTATGGCGTGTGTCATATGAAATCGCTGTGCAAAGTCAAAAGGGCAAGGTAAAATCTTTGACTCCTTGCTGTTAGTGGGTTTACAAGTCAATACAGTCTACAGCCTAACCCAATTCCAACCTCATATATTCATTCATTAATTCATGCGTTCACTCTGCGTAATCGGCCAAGGTGAGTCAGTGCAAAGCGAGTTGGTGCAACGTGAGCCCCATGGTGGAGGTTTGAGTTTCCAGCTTCAGGGGGTGTCCATGATCTCATCGCTGTTTCTTCTGGTATCTGATTATCAGATGAGTTTCAGCCTGGAAGCACGCTGATCTTGCCAGTCTCTATCCAGGGGTGTGGGTTGCAGATTAGGCGCCTCGCAGTTTGGTGATCTAATGGAACGAGTGACAACAATACAAACCAGCAAGCATGTCCTTAAACTTCCCAAAATGAGGCTATGCAAATACAATTGATATTTGTTTTTATGTAGGAATATTGGGTGTTATTATTGGGGGTATTTTAAGATTTCTATGATAGATTTTAATATAATTGCGGTTTGTAAAGTTTCAGTAGGCAATGAGTGATATTGCTCCTCCTGTACAAGATGCTGAAGCCTTATTATGAACTGGTTATGTTTTAACATGGTTAAATGCTGCACTGCAAAGGGGTGTGACAGCAGGAGTGTGACAGCAGGAGAGATCATTACTCTGCATGTAAACCTTGTGTATTTTTCCACTTGTGTTGGGCAAGTAACCGATCGCTTTTGTAGCTAAAACAAAGAATCTTGTTTCCATCCTTTTTAATATCTTCAGTGACCAAGGGATAATACAGATTGATAATAGCATGCAAATTCTTTCTGATTTTTGAGCTTTGGGCATTAGGCAGCCCACTTGTAGTCAAATTTTATTAGGTTATTTATTTTTTTGTTCTGCAGTAACAGACTGAGAGGACCTGTATTCTGTGGGGAAAGAGAAACCTGCAGTTTGAACTACTGAAGCAGCCAAGCTAATTATTAATTTGTTCCAATTCCCAACACCTCTCTGGTCGCCAGCTGAGCTGGAATTGTTACCCGGCTTGTTTAGTGCTTTATCTTTGGTTAGTCGAGTCCTGTTGGGTATTCTGCTAATGGAGTTCACAGTCAAGGAACGTTGTTGCTATCCTGGTCAGCTGGTGGCATTCCAGTGGTTCTTGTGGAACTGACCTAGATTCGTTATCTTGAAGCTCAGAGGAACGCTGCTGCAGGCCTGGACTCCATGGGAAATTCCAACACGGTGGATGAAACAGACAGGCGCGTTCTCCCAGTGTGTCTCGAATACCAAACCCTAGCAGTATGACAAGGCTTTTCAGAGAGGATTGCTGGGTGGTGCAGCTGCCTAATCCAGCCTAAGCTACACAGAGATTCATCTCTCTTCCTCGGCAGGGACGCCAAGTCTGAACATTGTTTTGACGCTGGAGAAATGTATTACCTGTGAGAACTAGTTAGTTAATATGCATAGCGGGGGGGGGGATGTTTTTATTAGTTTTTGTTCCCTTACTTTCCTTGTTAGTCCTGAAGCAATAATTAGGACAGCTGATATTGCATAATGTTCCAATTTGGAGTGCTATGTCATCCTATTGTGTCATTCCATGAGTCAACAGGAAGGAACACCTATTTTCAAAGGTATTTTATTTGTACACCTGGATTGAGGAGGGCTTATTCATATACTGGCTACCAGTTCAGGGGTGGAAATAAGACTCCAGTTGCATAGCAGTCTCACCCATTCCAGGTTTTAAAATGTGCTTTTTTAGCACCATTGTATAGGTAACAAACTTATTACACATAGTAAAACCAGGAATGGATCAAACTGCTATGCTATTGTATTTCTATCCCTGCAGTACATCCACTATCCACTAAACTGAACTATTGGTATTTTGGCATGATTTATGTTAAGTATGTAGCAGGTGGTTATTTTACTGTTTACAGCTGGTCTTGCAGTCTGTATTTGCACAATGAGACATGAAGCAGCATTTATAGATAGTACCCTTACGAGCTGAGTGATGAGTTGCTGAAGCTGACATGCGGGTTTTGAGCAAGAATGCACAGCACCAGTTATTAAATACCATACTGAAATATATGTTTGTCGGAAGGTAGCCAGGTGGTGCTAATTCCCCTTTAGAGGCCTGGGTTCAAATCTGAGTTGGGTCATAGTGGAATTGAATTTAAAACCAACCCACAATTTGGCACACATTGCACAGAGCATGTTTTAAGGCCAAAGGAAGGTGAAGGAGACTGAACAGGTCAACAGACCCCTGTTCAGGGCAGATTAAATATTAAAATTGCTGTGTGATCCCGGTTTTTGTTTTTTCCAAGAGCAGACTGGTGGTCAATTACAACAGTAATTGTGCAAATTCGTAACTAATTGCAATGACAGTGTAATTGGTTTTGTAGTTGAACCTTGACACACCTGCGTAATTGTAGTTATATCATATAATTGATCAATTACAGTTCAAGAACACATTTGTTTGTCGTTCAATCGTTATGCTTGTATTTTCAACCACTACGCATTTGTTTGTAAAAAATACGTTTTCTATAGTATTTTTTTGCTGTAATTGTCATTATGCTGTTCTGGTACCATAAAATCCTGTAACGGCAAATTGAGGGGATAAACATCCCTCATACCATTTTGAAATGCCTCTAGAAGAGTCTTTTTATAAATTAATAATGAACTGTATAGAGGGCTGTGAAGTACTTAAAAAATAGATGGTGAGTAAGTAGATTCAAGAAAATGCACAGAGTCCTTTTCTTCAATCAGTTGCCAGGTTTATTGAAATATGCAGGGAGTCTGGTCCCAGGTACAGGACATACAGAACTCAAAATTACAATGTTTGCGTGACATTAAATACCCTTCTGTATAGATGGTCCACCTCCCCTTTCTCTGACATTAACCAATGGTCAAGGTAATTTAATTTATTGTGTGAGTGTTAATGTGTGTGTGTCTGTGTGTGTGGTCTAGTGTGACAACCTCTGAACTCAGTGCACTCTTCACACTCCTGGAGACAAAAGGTCCATACATCTGCCTTTTGTTATCTCCTTGCGACCCCCTTTGATGCCAGTGGGATTATCTCTTTTGATTTCTCTGAAGTCTAGCGCCTGTTCCCTTCTAGTCCACAGCATTGTTATCTCGTTAGCTTGCAGTCATTGTTGGGCAGTTTGTAGACGCATCGTCTCTATCAGTGGTTAGCAGTACATGCAACTTGAACCAAACAGTCTGCTATCTGCAATATTAGTCTCTTTTCAGAAAAGAACACCAGTATAGCTCTGCTAGTCCACATGCGTAGCAAACCCCTAATCAATTCTCAATCCATGTTTTCCAACAGGCTGTGTGAACGGTGCACAAGTCTTCTACCAAATGCAAACTGCCATCTACCCAGCACAATGAACACCTCGCCCTCATGCTTTCAGCATACTCTGTCAAAAACCAGACTGCATGTAGTGCTGGGAGGTGTCTAGAGAGATCTTATTCCTTTCCGTCATTGATATTTCATGCAATTGATGCAGAGAGGTAGACGCTGGATTGTGATGACGGCTGCATCGTTCAAGTCGATTCCGAGCATACACAACCTGGATTTAGAGCCAGTGATGTAGTCTTTTAGAAGATGTTTGAAGTCAAGCTCCTAAAACCGTTCTGTGCACAATTCTGGTGGGGTGGGTACGTGCATTATAATTGGTACAAGTGCAGCGTTGTTGGATGGGCTTGAAGTAAACTAGTATATTTTGGCAGTTATTATACCATGCCCAGGACATGAATCCTAGTAGACCATTATTTTTTCATGAAGGAACTCTGTTTGCCTCTCCTCTGCTGGGAGTGGCAGGCCTGTGTGGGTTGGTTTGTTTGATGTCCTAGAAATTTAGAGCGACTCAGCAAAAACCTCTGGAGCGTTTCAGGAGAGCAGGCTACTGCTGCATCCAGACCTACTTATTAGTTTCTGCCCTGCCTTGACAAAGATACAGTTCCTATTTTTACTTGGTTGACTTTTTACTCCTGGCAGAAAACTGCAATTATCATCTGCACTCAAGTGAAAAATGAGCTTTCTCAGATTTTATTTGAATACGTTTAAATCCACTTCGTTTTCTAGCTTCTCTTGTATGCTGTCTATGGAGAAAGTGTTCCTGTTTTAATTGCTGGTGAAGAGCCAGATAAGAGACTTGATAAAACTACACAGCAACAGTTAATGTTTTATTGTTATGAACAGTGGCCTGACAGCATTCAGTGTGTGTGAGATGCAGTAATGGGAACATTTATCTAATTAACCCTTTGCTAACCCATACATCTCTTAACTTTATTATTATTAGTGTCTGTTAAATATATTAATCAGTTGCGCATTCATTTGCGATCTGAACCGTATAAAACAAAAATACCTTTTGAAGGCGGTTGATGTAAGCTTGAGTTTTGACTGTTTCGGCGTTCAACATGTATTGATCATATCTGTCTAGCGTGATGACCTCTTGTAGAATAGACCTTGTTTAATCTTATACACATCTTTAACCTATAGGTTGATGTAATCTGAGACTGATATGAGGACCTACCAAGAGTGTGAGGACTGGTGTCCTGGAGGTAGCTAGCACAGCCAGAGAGCAGCCAGACAGCTCTGACCTTGCGGCTGGTTAAACCCTCTTCCAGAATCTTTACCTTCTCTCCCCAGCGTGGAGGCAAGGCCTTGGCTTACGAATGCATGCAAATACAACAACAACAGAGAGGGAAAGGGGGAGGGTTTGCTGGCCTTCTGTTTTGTGCCATTGTCACTGAAGAGGAAGCATGCAGCTTCTGTGCACTAACATTGTCCTCCGCCTCATGTGAGCTCGAAGATTCCTCCGGTTGTGCATTCAAGCAGCAGGTAGTCTGCAGTTGCTTGTATTCGCGTTGCCTTTGTGGAGTGTGAGCTCTGAATGCTGCAGATGTAATCCTCGGAAGTAAGCAATGGCAGGCATGCTAAATGAAGGTTGAGGGTCGCTGTCCTCCGGTGTTCGGGTAGCCCAGTACAGAGAGACGCGAGAAGAATGCTTCGAATTACTGTTAGGAATTGCTTTTAGATGGGGACTTGGCTACTATGGTTCAGTTACGGGCTTTTATGATGCTGCTTGCAGTCCAAAATAGAAGTCTGGTGGTGTGTCCAAAAATCTGACTAACAAGTAGCTATCCATTCCCATTGCAATTACTGGCGAGCAGACTTTCAATAGTATCAAGCAAAGTGCTGGAATCTGTAAACTATATTACAGTAAGAGTACTAGCATACTGATACCCCTGTAGTTAAACTGTGCTTTAGATTATGGTACATGTTCATTTTTTGTTGCCTTTCAAGCTGTACCTTTTTTTTTTGTGTAGGTATGGATTTATTACTACGAACAGGGCTTTTTAAAGCTTCCCAAAGGCTCTGCTGCATTCTCGTGTAAGGGTAAACCTCGAGGAACTGGCGCTGCGTCTGCAAACGGATTGGATCAAACGCAGAAATAAAGCAATTTAAAAGGATCGTTTGAGCCATTATAAAATGGTTTCCTTCCAGTATTATTCTGCAGAGTGTTAGTTTGTCATCCAGCTCGGGGACTAGAGAGAGGGCTGTAATATGAAAGGTTCAGGGACTGGGAGTTCACAGCTGATTTAAAGTCGTAATGTTACAGTTCTCAACTATGACTAAACTTGTTTGATATAAACAAATCAAAGTGCATGACCTGCTCTTGCTTGTTGTCTTGGATAATGTGCTGTTTGATTTGTCAATCCTGATAGGACTGACAGTCTTGAGTCTCATTATATAATCTTACTTTATTAATACATTCTCTTCACTGTACAAAGTCTGCAAAGGGACTAAACTATTAGACGTTCCTCCACTTCAGTATAACCAGTAGAATAATACTGTATAATGAGTGATTGTCCATTACTTTACTGGGGACTTCAATACCTGGGAACCAACATGGGGAAGAGAGATGTTTTATAGCATTGCACAAACAAGTTTAAAAGTAAAGAAAGCAGCTTACTAGAAATGGGAATTTTTAATTTTAAAATGTTAGGGTGGGCAGGATTTCAAAACTTTACTGCCCCTCCTATACGAGTACTGTGTTAAATCAGCCTGCACTCCTTCATCTTTTCAACGTTAGCAGCCTGCCGGCTGTCTGGGATTGTATTAGTGGCGGTTGCGGTGTGGCCACTTGTTCAGGATTGCTATGCTGTGTCTCTCTGTCTCCCCAGCTGTTGATTTGACAGTTGAAAGTTTCATATTTGCAGTTGAGACCAACAGCAGAAGCAGCAGCAGCAGATTTCACCCTGTGTTTTTTTCTTTCTTTCTTCAGCTCCCGAAGTAAAACCCAAAGAAGAGAAGAGCAGCCAGCCCAAGAGTGACCAATCCCCCTCCACACCGGGCCCCTCCCCGTCCACACCGGGCCCCTCCCCCTCCACACCGGGAGTCAGCCCTCGACCCAAGCAAGGTACCCACCCTCCTCCTTTCTTCACCAACTATAAAATGATGCATTAGAGTAGGTCTGAGGGATTTCAAGAAACACGTGTTGTGACCTTCATTGATTTTTGCAACAAAACACAAGGGAAGCAACGCAAGGCCAGCTCTTTTAGAGCTTTCAGTTATTTCTGACTGTGTACCCCTTTACTGCTTGTGCTTCCTGGGGTCATTCAGTTGGTTCGTACACTGGCAAGGTCCTCAGTCATTGACTTATTGGCAATAACAGCTTGGCTGCACTGATAACGTCTTTCCAGATTACCCTGAAAATGTGAAATATCGTCATAATGCTTCCAAAGATAATGTGTCCAATTCAAAATCCACGATGTGTGTTGCTTACTCGCGCTAGAGTCCTAGACCTACAGTGCATGAACGAGGGCAATGAGCTATTGAGCTAAATGTAAGCTTTAAAGAAGGATTTAATTAGCTTTGTGGGCTTTAAAGACCTTTTTTCTCCAATGGGTAGCTACAGCTGAGGTACCATTTATTACTGTGCTGCAGTTAGTTGCAGGCTCCTGGATGCATTACTCATCTGTCTATAGGAGCAATCTGGCTGTACTGGCAGAGAAGTGGCTGATCACCTCAGGGGCGCTTTTAATCAAACGAATGCCAGTTTTTCAGTGTTGCACACAGCACTTTGCAGGCTTGTGCAAGTCTAGCAGCCTCACAATACTGTAGGTATGTATACACCTTGCACGAAAGGGGCTGTGTGAAACATTGAGCTATTGGTCGCTTGTTTATAGGCAGCCACAATTGATTAGCAATACATTTTCCTCGTTCTGTGATTAGCTTTCCTACAGCATAGCAGATTCAGTTCCAAGGTGACGCTACGAAATGTAAACTGTTTGTCATGGTTAAGGTTAACTTTATTGCTGTGTTTATCTGTTTTAAAGAGCTATAAAGATAAAGCTTTTAAAATATTCAAGTGACGGTTTAGTCAAATTTATTTCTATACGTGACTTGTGTGGAATGGAAAGTAAAAGTCTATTTGGTTTGGTTTAGGGTGTGGGCTACAGTATCATACCAATACATCAATGAATTAATCCTGTATGCAACCTAGACAATGGAGACCAGATTCTCATCAATCAGTTGTCAATAATGACATTTTCATGACTTTCAAAGCTGAAGCAGTTGTTTAAACTCATAAGCAAGTGTATGAAGATTTAAAACCATATCCGTCAATGCAACCACACTCCGTTAAACAAATAAATGAGCAGTAAACGCATACAGGGCGAGTTTTGCAGCTTCTAGCTCAAAGTTTTCGACAGCTGCTAAGTGGATTTTAATTAATGCAATATATGCATATGACTGGTGAACAGGCTTTCTGGGATATCTTGAGATAGTCACTTAAAGCAGGCGAGATTCAAATTCCCCTGTGCTGTCTTCCTGAGGAAACGCTCATCTGCCTTTCATTAGTAAAGGGAGTCTGGGTGTCTTTGCACATGTCAGTGATAAGGCCTCTGATATTGTTAGAAGCAACCTCTGTCCAAGCCCATGCACCAGTGCCGGAAAAGTCCACTGAGACCAAAATAATACTTCCAAAATACAGCTCTCTCGCTTTAAACATTTCTGTGATATTGCCCTTTTTATAGTCTAGTTGTCTTATTTATTTAATTTTGTTATTAAACTGGATTTGTCAGAGAAACCATAGTAACTAATCTGCAGCAGCCAACGGCAATTGTGCAATTTTTCCAACTAAAGGTCAGTCACTAACAAAATTGAAATACTTATTATTATTATTTGGATACGACCATTTTGAATGAATTTCATCTAATTTAGATGTATTAAGTTGCATGAACATCAATTAAAAAGTTTGTCTTGTTTAGTTTTCAAAGACATGAATCTAGTTATTCTTTTACAGTTAAACACCTTATGAAACATTTATTAAGTATGTATTTTCATAAAGAGGATTATAAAAATCTCTAACTGACAACCACAAACATTCAGATACAGCGTTATATAATATTGTAGTGGAATTATGTAGTGGAACATTGTAGGGATATTGTAGTGCAGCCCTCTACTGTTGTAAGTAACCAATTGAATAAGTGGGTATTTCCCCCTTCAAAACAACCCTTTTCTGGTTCCAGTTGCCTAGCAACCATTCAGAAGTTGTTGGCCGGGATTGGTCTGTTTGAACAGAATCCAGTTTCTTAATCAGTCAAGGGGTGAGCATGTTTTTTTTCGGAATAATGAATGTTTTAATTATATTTTACACTCTCTCTTCTGGCTCTAAATCAGACAGATGGCCTAGCAGTTATGGAAGGCACTCTGCAACTGGGAGGTTTTCAGACTTGGGCCTTTGTTGTCGTTGTTGTAGTTTACTCACCAGTATGAAATGTATTCTCTGAACCACTGTCCAGAAATCCACTGAGTAGGGGAATTCTGGTGATAAGAAGAATAAAAAGTCTCCATGGAAACCAGAATTCACTCTCGTCAAAGATGGGCTTGGTATAGGAAGATTGAAGTCTCCTAGCTTTTATAAGGTTTGCAGAAACCTGAAGCCCATGAGAGTGGAATATGTAGCTTACATTACTGGGACAGTATGTTTTTTAGGGATGCATTGAACTTGAATGAATCACAGTTTGACGAAACTGTGATTAAGCACCAATTCTGTTTTTTGGTTTGCGTTTGCAAAATATGACATCTTTTAGTACTGTGTTTCATTAAACTATCCTAAAGTAAAAAGAAAGAAAAAAAAAAGTCTACAGTAAGGGTATACAGCCTGGCTGTGGTATTTCTTTCCTACAGTAATTAATACATTTGACATCCAATTGTACCAAAATAGTCATTTTCATGTTAACCAATTAAGCGTACGTGATCTCATCAGATATTCAGTTAACCCTTCAAATGCATGCTAACTGAAACAAATAAGCTTTGCCAGCTTGAGAATGTGATTGCTCTCTCCATATGACACTGGTCTTGTTTTGTTGGCTGATTAGTCCATATGCCTTCTGCAGAGTCTCTGTATCTCTCTCTCTCTCTCTCTCTCTCTCTCTCTCTCTCTCTCTCTCTCTCATGGTGCCCTCGCTCTGTGATTAAACCCCACAGAGTCCCATTGTTGTGAGTTGCACAGCTTCTGCTTTTGTGTTCTGCAGTTACAGCCTAAATTCATATTTTGGTTTTTACTGATGTTGCTGAAGCCCAGAGATGCAAGAGATGATGCAGAGTTTGGAGCACACAGATGTGATTGGTGTATTTAGAGGGGAGGGGGCAGGGTGGTGGTGGTGGTGGGGTGGATAATGCTGCCTGGGGCATAGTCTGCTAGAGCAGTGCAATTCCACTTACTTTACCACAGTTAACAGGAAAACAAACAAAGCAAACCAAGAATACAACTAGTTTAGAACCTAGATTTTTATTTATCTCCAATATAAAATCTCCATAAGGCAAGATGTTCTGCACATTCTTACTATTTGCTGGTGCATTCATAATGCACAACAACAGAGCAAAGTTGACTGTATCTCGGTAATAAAGATAGCAGCCTTTCCGTTTGGAGTTACATCATCAGAGGAGTGTTCAGTTGAAGGATGATTACATAATGGAATTGAAAGTGTGTCAGCACACAGAATCAATGTAATATCAGAGTAACAAAACCCGTTTCCACTTTTTAGGATTAGAGGGAACATTTGACCTAAAACATTTCCTTGGTACCTGGTCTTCCATCTGGGATAAATGTTGATTTTTTTTTTTTTTTTGTCATTTTAAAATGCCTCGTCTTGAATTGGGACCTTACCCAAATTCAAGGGTGCCTTCTATCAAGAAGTGTTGTCTATGTCATGTGAAAATAATATTTGTTTGTTTTTTATTCTCTGTGTTTGTCTCATACGGTTACCTCCAGACAAAACGTGGCCAGATTGAGCACTTAATAATGAACCACAGGCTACAGCTAGAGCCATGATAGCAGTCCCCGTTGTTTGGTGTCCATTTTGTCCACAGTTGCAATGCAAAGGGAGTTTATAGCCAGCCTACCCACACTCTGTTTGTCTAGGTGCTGGGTTTGGGCTTCTAAAGCATTGCTAAACAAATAGGGAGATCCTGTAAATGGCACACAAGACTGTAAACGTTTCAACACGGTTACTAGGCTTTCAAAGAATTGCATTGTTTTAAAAGCATGGGTTATCTGATTTTATTGTTTCAGTGACTAGCTTGTCCAATCTTGTCCATTTGAGAAAGTAAATTGATTTACGACAGACGGTGTGTTGTGTTCTGTTCTGATTTTATACTTATTACCAAAATATCAACAGTGGCTTCACTTAAATGCAATACACTTTTTTCATGTAGTTCATTGAACTGAAGTTTGCTTGTGAGTGCTGACTTTTTTATATTTTCCCTCTGTGCAGATGGAATGAAAGCTGAAGAGAGACAGAAACTGGCAAAGGAGCGTCGAGAGGAGAGAGCCAAGTATCTGGGTAAGGGTTCCAGGGACCAGGTTTCATGTGTGGGCTCTTGAAAGACAGGGCAAGGGAATGTTAAGGATGAAAGCATCCTGGTGGAGGAGTGAGAGAGCATGAGGGAGTGCCTGTTTTTAAAAATGTACCTCTGACTTGGGCAATTGGAAGTCTTTTAAGGACTGGTGTATACGCTTGCATTGTTTTTCTGTGGAAAGTCTAATGTGTGTGTGGTGGGGTGTAAATGACATGACTCTCTGCACTGTCAAGGTGTGTCTTTAACATCGCTGTGGGGAGGAAAACGCCAAGAACTGTCATTTTTAGGCTTCAGTTTCTTATTTTATATTGAGGCAACATAAAAGCATCTGAAGAACTATATTTGCAGTTACATTTAGTCTTTTGCGGTTTAACAAAATTATTGTAAGTTACCATAACAGTATAATTTAAAGTGAAAATTCAAAGAACAGATAGAGGATGCCAGTTAAAAATGCCCCCCAAAATTAAAGTAGCCTGTCATCAAATGAGAACAGTGGCACTGAATGGGTTAAGAAAAGATATAGTTCCTGAATTATCATTTTCTTGTCAATTTGTTTTTGCTCGTGTGTTGGCAACTCTGCTAAACATACAACAGAAACGCAGAGAGATAAAACACTGACTAATATCGCCGCTTGCTTTCAATGCATCGCTGGTGGTGGTGGTGGCCACGCAGCATCTCAAGTTGCACGAATGATGGAATCTTTTTGTATTTCTTTTTCGTTCCTCAGAAAGCCGTAACGTGAGTAAAGGTAAGCAGCAAAATCTGTTTAAAATGTCATTGTTCAAATCGATGGTGGTGGTTTTATGATTTCTAGTGTATTGATAGTAGATGTTTACATCTGTGATGTGCGAGTTTGTGTTGTGTTTGTTTAATCCATTTCTTCGTACCGTTTCCTATTTTGGCCACTGTGCACTTGTTATTTTGGTGTGTGTGTTTGTTAGGATCTCATATTTTGTTCTGTTTTTGGTCCTTTTTGAATAGGAGGACTTATTCAGAATCTCTTGTTTTAAAATGTCTGTTCAGCCCTCCTTCTGCTTCTCTATTAAACCCAGTCTATGCGTTTTTTAAAGGTAGCGCATGAAGGTAAACAAGGCATTTCTTTTTACATTTGAGAGCGACTCAAGTATCACTGTATTTAAAGCAGCAATGTTGCTGTATTTACTAATCCAGATTGCATTGGCTCCCAGAGTAAAATGTTTTCCAGGGGATGTTACAAGAGTTGCCCCAAATTGGAGGTATTGTGTGTATTTAAGCCGTTGCCCTTTAAAACACCAACTGCTGATAGCAAGAGGTTTAAAGCACTCATTACAGCTGATCAATAAACAGGTGGCTACATCTGTCGACCTTTAAGCTTTTTACCTTCCATGCCATTCAAGAGAGCTCAAGGGAAAATGAAAACACTTGGCTGAAAAGTCCATTTTCTTGTTCAGTTCATTGGTAGTTCACTGTTATCTCAATCTGTTTTAGTCTACACTTTGCATTGCATGCATGCCTTCTGTATCTCCACCAGATCAGTACCACAGTATTTCACAGTAAGAAATAAAGAAAGTTAATTTCTCCTTGTCACTGATCTTCTTAGCCTGGGGCATTGTTAAAAAATGAATGAGGAGACCGTGTGTGCGGGCTCTTTACTAACTAACATGAAAGAGGCAAGACGGTTTTGCTCAGTACTGCCCTAAAATAAAAAGAAGCAAAGATGTTGAACCATCTTAGATGGCTGAACATGTACCTGTTCTCAAGCGCCTCAAAGAAACTAATTATAAAAATGTACCTTGTAAATTTTGTAATTCTGTAGGTGTAAAAACAAGGACAAAATCTTGCTATCCCTTGACAAAGGTTAGTTTCTGAGGTGCTTTTGTAGCACATCTGGCTTCTATCTGACCACATAGCTCCAGTTCTGTTGACTACTGGAAATGCACTGTTCCTGGGAATTAAAAGAAAGATCTAAGAAGCAACAAAAGCAGGAAGCCGGTCTAGGAAGCAGTCTCTTCATAAGGGGTCCTGGAGACGGCAGCGGTTGCACAGATGGCTCCAAACCCACGTTATTGAATCAGTTAAAGTAGAGATCTTGGTGAAAGTGGACAAAGGGGAGTTACTGATTCGTATCAAACAGAAATGTTCATAATATACTCTATGGGGCTAACATGTCTTCCAGAATAAGTCTCCCAATAGAATATGCTACATTTGGATAAGCCCAAGCCCAAGCTGTATTGCTATGGCCTACAGTGCAAGGAGCTCTGAATAGCGGCAGGATGTCATCCTAAGTGTGGTTGGTTAACCATGTGATCTCCCAGCACAACTGGCCAAAAACAACTTGAACAAGTGCGGACAAAGGTTATGATGCAACAATTTCCAGTACTGTCCGTTATTTATCAGATTGAAAGATGTGTTGGTCACCGTTTTGTTTAAATAATAATAATAATAATATTAATACATGCAGATAAGCAAATCATATGCAAGAGAATTACAGGCATATTTGTCAATGAAAGGTATACATTCAAATAATGTCTGAAAGGAATATGCTGTGGGCTGGCTCTCTGTTCCCATAACAGCATTGTTATTTTTTGTAATTATCATGCCTGTGTCTGTTTGTAGAATAACCAATTACTGGTCACCAAAACTATTACAAATTGGGAGGAAGAAATGAAAACAATTGCCTAATGTGTTTTAATTTAACAAAGTTGTGCAAGCAGAACACCCACGTTGCATGTATGACTCGCACAGAGAAAGAGAAACATTTACAAGATTCTTCAGTTTCAACATAAATATATATTTTTTAAATACAGTGCCTATGTAGGCAGGAGAATCATAGTCCTAATAGTAGCTCTGGGCTACTGTTTCTGAATCTTTGCATGCTGATGCCTTCCTAAAGAAAATATTCTAGTTACAGTGTAAATCTGCAAGACAAGTAGGCCAACATTTCAGGCACTGCCGCCTTCGGCGTTTCTTCTAGCTTTACTGTAGAATTCGGATTGAGTTAAGTTATGGATAGTTCATTACAATGGCGAGAAAGAAATCCAGACTTTAACGTTTCTCGATTCTCTTGCAGCTGCCAAGAAGGCCCAGTGGCTGGAGAAGGAGGAGAAAGCCAAGCACCTGAGAGAGAAACTGCTGGAGGACCGGCGGAAGAAGCTGGAGGAGCAGAGGGTGAAGGCAGAGAAACGACGGGCAGCACTGGAGGAGAGGCAGAGGCAGAAACTAGAGAAAAACAAGGTAGGCCTCAGGAGAGAACCACAGCCCCTGAAAGAATAACATGTTCACTTGTGAGTGTTGAGATCAGGTGTAGTGTGTTTAAATCCCTTTAAAGAGAGAACAGTGCAAACGAGGTCAACAATGACACCCACGACAAAGATAAATAACACTTCCAGATTTTGGTTACTTATTGATTTGAGAGAGTTGTGATTTCTAAACGATAAACCAACCCAAATGATACATTTAGGTGTGAGTGATGCTGCACAGGACGACAGTACAGAAAGCTTCCTTGGGATGTAGGCCTATGCAGGAAGCAGGTTCCTTTTACACAAGGTTTGACTGCCATCACACTTCCCCAGGAACTGTCACTTCCACCGGCCAGGTGTTGCGCTCTGTACGTTTCCTCATTCTGAGCCTGTTATTGAGGGATTATTCCTCATTCTGAGCATGTTATTGAGGGTCGCTTGCAATGCATGGCTATTCACATGGCACAATGACAATCTTTTTTTTTTTTTTTTTTTTTTTTTTAAACCCGTGGAGATGCAGGATACACAGATGCATCTTGCAAACTGATCTACAGTGGTTGGTAAATGCCACTCGCCAAAATGAGCTCTCCATAAAATTATTTTTTTGATTGGTAAATGCCTGGCATGCAATATCTAAATGCTTCATCGCCCAGTTGCAAGTAATTTTATGTACCAGTGTATATTACTCACTATGATCAAGTATCCCTAAGGAAAATTTATAAAATGCTTCATGGGAAATCAATGCAGCCCATTGTAGGGATGGAACTCTCATTGCATATTAGTTTGATCTATTCCTGGTTTTACAATGAGTTTAATAAGACACACCTGAGCCTGTTGCCTATACTCTGTGGCTAATCCAGCTCATAATAAAACGTGGAGTGGGTGAAACTGCTATGCAATAAGAGTCTTATTTCCATCCCAGCATTGTGGCAGGACACCCTATTTGATGTTTTAAATGTTGTGGTTTAAGTCGCTCTATAGAAGTGGTCTCCAGCTCCTTCGCTTGTCTAATACAAGTGCCTGTGCTGCTTTCTCCTCTAGGAGCGGTATGAAGCTGCGATCCAGAGATCGACAAAGAAAACCTGGGCAGAGATCCGTCGGCAGAGATGGTCTTGGACTGGAAGTCTGAATCAAAACGCACAGAGAGAAGGTGAGCTGCTGAACTGGAACAGAAGGAGTAGGCCGTAGCAAAACCCATTCTGTCTCCTGCCTCGGCTTTATGAACTATAGGGAAGTATTTGGATTTAACAAGACCTGGGAGGTCTGAACGGCATCTGAATGCTGTTTTTAAGTTGAACTGGCTGCATTGCGCTTCTAAGGTTGTGGAAGCGTATGTGTGTCTTTGGTAAATGCTCAGGACTGCTGTTTATTTAAGGGTCGTCTTTTAAACCAATTGAATAGACGGCCCATAATCTTGAAATTGAAATGCCATTTAAGAATTACCTATTCTTTCAAGCTTAAAGAGCTAGGCAGGCATTGAGACCTCAGCAAACACAGTACTGTTTTTTTTAATGCTCAAGTCTCATTGCATGTAGTGTGAAACAGGGAAGTATTTCTTTGTGTTTGGAGTTTGGGTGTGGTGGCTGTGGGTGCTTTTGTATTTGCATGGTAGCTGGTGATTTTCCTGCTCTGGTATTAGTAACACTGAATCGTTTTTGTGAAGCTTGTTGTTGTTGTTTTTTTTTTTTTTATGATGTGCTTTTGGTGGCTAATGAAACACCAATTCAACCTAAGCAATTTTTGCACTGAAGAGAAGATTGGAAGACTCAATAGCTACTTGTTGTGCTCTGTTGTTTTTGGTTAGGTTAAATTGCCATAACATTGCTGTTGGAGCACTGTTGCTTACTGTATGCTAGCTATGTCCTCACTGCTTTGTCATAGCTTAAGATGTATCATTCAGCTTCATCAAGCTAAAACATCCACTCTCAATACTACCTTAAATTAATAATACCACTTTAAACACCTTTTGTGCAAATTATACAGCTGTGTGTGGGAGAAAGGTGTGTCATCTTTGTTTTGTTTAGTAAAATAACCAATCTATCAAAAGTAATATACTTACCTTAGAGAGAAGCTTTCTGCGCTTGCTGTTTCTTTTTAATTGTATTACATTTTTTTTACCTTTTTATTTTAAAGTAATTGAGGTTAAATATCAAGTAAGAGGTGGTCTAGAACATCAACAGCCATATCCCTCCCTCTCACTTGCTCACACACACACACACAATCCAGTTTTCATTGAAGCATTAAAACTTTATGTAAAACAGGAACAGCTTTCTGTTGCATAATGTCATGTGCTTGAAAATCATGCAGTGATGTCACGGTACCGAGGTTACGCTGTTTTGAAGATGGTTTCAGGACTGGGCTGCAATGTAACAATGTAATTCCTGTGTTCCAAAGTGTTACGACTGTGAATTAACCTTTAAATACCAACCATTGCATGCACTGCTTCTGCCTCTTGAAATACTTTTGTTTGAGTTTTTGGGAGTTTTGATCTTTTCTTTCTGTTTTACGGTGTGTGAGGGGATCAGAGGTATTCTCCCTATTCTACAGTTTTTTTTTTTTTTTTTGTCTGGCTATTTCATTAGCATGCCACAAGATGTCAGTATACCACCAATACAAACAGGTTAAAAAATCTGTAGCCTTGCCCTGGCCGTTTCTGTTTCTGTCTATGCAGCAGGATTGCTGGAGCAGATGGCTTTTCACTCGCAGGTTTTCTGTAGTGTGCTTATGAATATGTTCTTTATAATTTGAGTTATGACTTTATGGGAGCTATAAGACATTCACAGAAACAATTCAGACTTGGCAAGATGCAAGAAAATGGATGAATCGTATTCTTACTGTCTTCATGAGCAGAATTTAAAGAGCGCATCTTGTCTTGGAATGCCACTCGCAGACTATACAAGTCTTATTAATACACCAACGTGCACTAGGATCGTGTTGCTTTTCAGATGATATTCTGTTCAGTCCTGAATTTTGTCGTGCTGAAGAAGGAACTCCTTTATTGGGTATGTATGAGAACAGGACAAAATATATTTTGTACATGTATTTCTACACGACCTCAGACTGGGAACTAGGAGTCCTGTGAGGTTCCAACATGATTTCCAAAGGCATATATTAAACATATGGCGCTAAGGTAAGGCAGGACCTTGAGGTCCTGCCAGGACTAAAAGGGTTAAGTCGTATTTGTAGTGAAGCAGCAGTGTTTCTGTTTTGTTTAAGAATATTCTTTCAGAAAAAATTCTTCTGCCCCAAGAGCTGTCGATTTAATGAGTAACGTATTGTTTCCTAACTGGTCCTCTTTCATTGGATTCCCTTGTTTCTGCTCTTTGGTGAATGGTGGTGGATTGTGGTGCTGGTGGGTGATGGAGTATGGTCTTTAATAATTAAGTAGCCCTAGACATTCGTGAGTGTGCGTCATTATCATGAGCATATTGTCAAGTATGATGGGTTCCAGCTTGCTGTCATCGTGAGCGGGCGTAGTGGAAACCAGGGCTCGTGCCCCTGGCGTGATGAGGCGGTGAAGTCCCTGTAAGCCCGTATTCAGCAGTGGTTCTGGAGCTTCAGTTGTGAATGTTCTTGTTTATACACTCTTCTCAGGTACAGGGAGATGTTCGATGTCGGCAGTCAACCTTCCTAAGCATGTGGATTCCGTAATAAACAAGAGACTGTCCAAATCCTCCGCCACCTTGTGGAATTCACCGAACCGAAGTAAGGAACTTGCCTGGGTCTCCCTGCTTGTGTCACCTTTTCACGGGGCTTTCCAATGTCTCCTACCTTATGATTTTACATTAATTTTTTTTTTAAATGTTTTACCCGTTCAGTCCGTCTTCAACCCTCCCTCCATTTTTTTAAAATGCCAATTGGTTTTGAGTTCAACACTTCACTGCACGGTCCCTTTGTTTTTTGTTTTTTTTGCACAGCCTACATTATGTCCTGTTAAAATATAAATTCTACCTCCTGTAAGTGGAAGTGGGTGTTTTTTTATTTATTTGAATACAAATTGTATCCATTTTCATTCAGTACTAGACACCAGTAGGCACAACTAGTCAACAGTGACACGCATTGCCTGCTGGGAAATTTTCAAAATGGTTACTGAATGAACATTGGAGGAACAGCTGTGGTCAGACCTGTTAATTGCAGAGGTCACCTCTAAAGCAGAAATCCTCCCAAGGAATTCAAACCCAAGATGTACAAATGGATATGATGATTCCTTGAAGGTCAAATCGAATGATCGTTGATGGCCTGTTCCATCGATTTCCTCGCAGGGGGCAAAAAAAAATTCCAGACATGGTCCCCAGACTATGGACTATTATTATTTGTACTTGAGAATGCTTGCCTTCATAGTCATGTAAAACCACTTCCTGTAACCACAGTACATCTAGACAGTGAACAGTGGAGCTGTTGTTTAGGCCTTTGAAGTCAGACTTCAATAAGGAAGCAATGCTATATAGGAACTAGACTGCCTTTAGCTGGCATTTTAAAAAGTCTTCAGGCTATGATGACAAACCAGAAAAAATGATATAAAAAGTGATATATATATATATATATATATATATATATATATATATATATATATATATATATATATATATATATATATATATATATATATATATATATATATATAAAAAATGACTATTTCCATACATCTGTGTGTCTGTGTGATATTATTTTGTGTCCCTCTTCATCAGAAACTCATTTATACACTCTATTAGAATTCTACAAAGGGTTTTCAAGCGTGGTCAATCCACAAATACCAGACAACAGAGACAGTCTTGGGGGAAAGCACAAGAGGGTTGTCAACACAGACTTTTTGTAGCCATTTCCCTTTTAAATTAAAAAAAAAAAAAAGAAAAAAAAAAAAAACCTTGAAGTTTTCTGACACTGTGAAATGTTTACACAGCTCTACAAATGACAGTTATCAAAAAGCTTGACCGGCAAAATGGCAGTTGGTTTGCCATGCAAACATTTCTGAGGAATCCTGTGTTAAATTGCCATTACAAGAGAAGATAAAAAGGACAAAAGGGTGCTGTTGACCCCAGAAGACCTTCTTCAGACACTCTGTTCAGAGTCCAATATTAATTTATTCAGTGTTTATTGTATTGGGGTACAGACGTGTCCTCATGTTGCTTGGCAACTAGGCTAGCAACCACTACAACATATCAAAATATTTCCAGACTAAAAATACGCTACAAGCAGCATGGAAAAGTCCCCTCTGGAAAGCTGGCTGGCTGGAGTGTGAACAACATTTCTAGGTATGCCTGCCCACCAGGTGCTGTGGATATACCTGGGAATAAAACCCTCTTTATCAGAACCGCTCTGTGGAACCAGTAAGACATAAATAGACAGGTGTTTGAATAAAATGAAGTTGATACCGGTGGCAAATATTGGGGGGGAGGGTTACTCCTCCCCAGTTATTATTTATTTATTTATCTTAAGAAAAGTTCTACTGTGTAACTGTAGATCAGAATTTTTAAGAAAATAAGTTTATGGCTGTTCTGTCTTAATATATTGATGGATAAGAGTACCTTCTTGCATTATTTAGGAAAAGTTTGGGTTAGTATAGTATTTGACTGCTTTGTGGCAAGTTTACTTAACTGGTATTAAGACTCATTGTATTGCCGTTGGAGCATTCCCAGCCTTTATTAAGACAGCAGACCCTTTATTTTACTGGGGCATTATGTTGTTTTCCATGAGCATGCCTAATCCAGACCTTTCGTCAGCACAATGCCAGATATAATGTAGACGGTTTCCTTTAGGGAGTCCCAGTGCTATTGGTTGGACAGTTACGGATGTTTATTTCCGTTGAGCACTCAGGACTCGATTCCTGCACTGTGTGTGAGTGGCCTTCATGCCTACTTGACAGCTTCAGAAGGAGATAAGAGAGCACAATGATGCTACTATTACACAGCCCTGGCCTGGTCTTGTGTAGGTAATAAACTGAATTATTCATGGTGCCCTTGTGAAGCAACAAGACGACAGACAGAACAAGACATGGCTTGGCGCTTAATTCATTTCTAGAGCAAAACCGGTTCACTTGTGTGTGTGAACTACTTGATTCGCTCATAATTTATTCGCTTGTTTGTCATTTTTCCTCATATCTTTTATTATAAAACGGGAAGCTGCATGGCTACGGTGCTGCTTTAAATTGCTTCCCCGCTTCAGCTTTTGCCTATCTTGAAAGGCACGCTTGCAAACTACAGGAAGATAGAACTTTAAGAAAACAAGTCAAGTCGACAGATGTTTTGGCCACCTTCAGTGTTCTAAATGTGCTAAAACTACAGGAACAAAACCTGATTTAAGAGCGAAGCGATAAAGGTTAGTGTGGCAGTGGGGAAGCAGTTTATAGCAGCACTGGACTTTGTGGCTTCCTGGTAAGCATTTGAAGCATTATAAAAATCTCAAAAAAAAAAAAAAGTAGGAGAGAATAATTACCACCTGTGAAATAATCCTTTAAAGTCTAACACTGATTTTTATTGTACAAATGTGGTGCTGTATCGTGATATTTGTATTTAAAGCAAGGTGCCTTTTTTGTTAAAGCCCATAATAATTCTGCAACAGCTGCACAATTGTCTCGAACGGTTCTACAGTTTTGGTTTGTTTCCTGCTGAGGTGGAACATATTTTGAAGGTGACACTCTCTCTGCTAGTTGGAAATCCTCCAGTCTGGTCTTGTATTGTCTCCCAGAACGACACCTCCTGTCTTTCCTTTGCAATTGGCATTCCTGAAGCAGTGTCACATGGTATCGACAGAACGGAGATGGGGAGAGGAAGAGGGAGATTTTTTTAAATACGTATATTTTTTTTTCATAGATTTTTGGACGACAAGACCAGAATATTGATTTGCTTCAAGTACTTAAAGATCAACAACAGTTAACACTTTATCAAACTTACTGTCATACACTCCCCTAGGTGACTTCTCTTCTTGCTGATGGTGTTATCAGTGCATTAGAAAGAGCAGACTTGAAGGACTGTGGCACTTATGTCTTTTCTTCACTTTTCATGTTCAGCATATTGATTCTTTAAAAGACCTCTGGGCCTTTTTTTCAGTCTTCTGGGAAGTGGGTGTTAGTTCAGTAATGTGCTTTTTTTCTGATTTGCAGAAAGCAATACATTGTGAGCCACTCGAGGCTTATGTGCTAAAGACACACCTATGCTTTTGTTTAATTACCTTTTGCTTACCCCCAGCATTGGAAATATAGAGGTGTGGCTTACTGTATATTTGATATATTTAAAGAACCAATTGTCTGATGGATATTCGTTTTGTACAAGTTCATGAGAGCATCGCAATCTAGGTCACAAGTTTGGTGTGTTATAGGAACTGGTTGCGTCAGTTTCATGAATCATTGCCAGTGTCTATTTGTTATTCAACCTACTGTGGACATATTCTATAATCTATGTTGGCGACATGCATTTTTTTCAGTTAAGTTTGTGCAAAACCTGGAAAGACTTGAACTGCTATGTATGTCAGTTTTTTGTCGTCCTTGTTTTATAACTGTACAGAATGTTAAATGTTCTTCACTTGCATATGATGTGTGTTTGCTTCACTTGAATTTGGGAATCCGATATTCAATTAGTGAGGGAAAACCATCCCTATTGGACCACAGGGCAGTTAAGTGAAGCGAAGCAGGGGTTCTATATAATTGATGTGAACCATATGGTTTGACAGAATGTACTGCATTTGGTGGTCATTGCTGCAGCGCTTTCTCTCTCGCAAACTTAACCAGCAGGGGTCACTGTGGAGTAAACATTAATTGGGGACTTGAATAGAATTGTGTAAGTATACTCACGTTCCTGCTTGATTCTCGAGGCACATGATGTAGAATGCAGTTGCGTGACTGGGGATTCTGAGGCGGATGCTGTACTGTCTTTAGGTACAGTATTGGCTCTATCTGTAGATAACTCTGTTGGTTTTCCCTCTCCAGCCCGGAGTTTGCAGCTGAGCCCTTGGGAGAGCAGTATCGTGGACCGGCTGATGACCCCCACCCTGTCCTTCCTCGCCCGGAGCAGGAGTGTCGCCACGCTGCTGGGAAACAGCAAAGACTCCCGTAAGTCTCACCATAAGTCTCGCTTGCTCAGTTTGAGGGCCCTATTCACAGAAGCCCTGGAGCGTACATCAGGGAAACCTGAGGGGCTGATCCGATTCACAAAGCTAAGTCAAGGCTCTCGCATCAGGGTGTGGGTGTGCTTACTCGTGGTGATTTTGATAAGTCACCCAGATGGTTTTTATTTTTTCTATGTTTTGAAGATGTGGATGTAAAGGTTTGCTTGGATGGATTCAGTAAAGTGAGACGCTAGCTGTCGAGACTGGTGTTCTTGTCTTTAACTGGTTCCTGTAATGCCACATTAAACTTCATAAACTCGTGCAGCGAGTCATGTTCGTACCTTTTAAACGATGAAGTGCCGAGCTGAACCGCTTGCTGCTTTGACTTCTCGTTCTCATTCTGAATGGTTGGTTTTGGTGTCGGTAAGCTGTGGCGCTGGTTTGATTCGGACGTCCTCCCTTTCCTCTGCAGTGTCCCCCTTGTGCCCTCGCTCGGCCTCTGCCAGCCCCCTCACAGCCTGTAACCACCACAGACCCCACCACAGAGGCTCCGAGCGATGGAAGGTCTCGGCAAGCAGCCCTGACATCACGCCACGCAAACCCAGGGACTCCCTGCCTGTACGTAAGACGAGCGCAAAGCAGGTTACTGAACTAGTTTGTTCTTCTTGTTGTAGATCATATCATTGCTCTTGTGAGCATCATCGTTGTGTTGCTGGTGTTATCATTATTGTTTTATATTATATATTATTTCTTATTAGTAGTCGTATTATTTTGACCACCCGTTAAAACCAGTTTTTATTTACATGTACAGTATAAAATCCTACGTGGTAGATCCAAATCAATCCGTGTCACTGTGTTAACCCTAGCGCAGTGCGTGGGATGACAGGGCACAAATAGAAGCTGTGCCTCTGAATTAAGAGCGGAAGAGATTACACAGCCAATGAAGTGACTGCATGAGAGCTTCCTCCCACCCCCCCTCGTCTCCTAACCTTGGGCTGTTCTGCAGAAGCTCATTTTTAATTGATCCTCCACGGTCTCCAGGTGGAAAAGAAGAAAAAGGAGAAGAAAGACAAAGAGCGAGAGAATGAGAAAGAAAAGAATGCCCTCACTAAAGAGAAGGTGTTGAAGAAGAGACAGTCCTTGCCGAGTATGAAGCACAGAACAGAAGCCAGGTACTGTTTTACCTTTTGCTTTTCACTGCCCCCCCCCCCCTCGCTCCTTTTTAAAGACTCAGTTCAATCACAGAACAGTGTTGGAGAACGGCAAGCTTTAGTAGCGTGCGATGTCTGTGTTGCAACTCATTCAAAGGAGAGAAGGGTATTGTCAGCTAGAGGAGCTGGGGTGGGTGTTCTGTGTTGTGAATTATGTTTCATCTGTTTAGTGTTTTCATATCCAAGTAAATTCTTCTGTTTCTGTACAAGTTGTCAATTTTAAAGACTGCTTCAGTTGAGGGCGAAGTTAAATGAATTGAACAGTATGGCAGATAGTTGCTCAGACTATACAGCTGATGGGTACATTTTCTTAGTTTCTAAGTTTCTTCAAACCGAAAATATATTATGAAGGTGGCTACAGAGCGTTTCATTCTGAAAAACTGCATTTCTGGGATGAAACTGCAATTTCTTTCCAGACTTTCCCAGACTGTGTTGAAAAAACAGGAGTTGCTAAGAAAATGTAATTCAGTCCCATTAACTTCTTATAGGACTGTATTTGCCCATAAATCTATTTGTTTTTTTGCAGTACATTGAAGCCGGCACTGGCTGAAATGTTTGTTTACTAGACTGTCTTTGAGTTTTACCTTGACTGTGTCCGAGTGTTTTGAATTATGAATGATATCTTTTTTCAAAGCTGTTTATTTTCAGCACACGGTAGGCCTCAGAAAGCCATGCTGGAGCATTAGGCAAGCTCACAAAGATTATGTGAGCGTAAAGGGCAGATCAATTCCAGAGGTGATCAATACCGTGGGCTTTTAGAGGCACTGGTCTGTATGTGTCCACGGTGATGATGAGACCTGGAGTCAGCAAGAGGGTTTTATAATGTAAAGTATATAAGAAACTCAAGTAGCTTCCGCTTATCCCTGATCCTTGAGGATTTAAGACTGGAGTAATTGGTATCTTTTAACATTTTTGGGTATTTTAAGATTTGATCATTTGTTTAATTCTCCCTTTGGAACATGTTGGCAGTGAACGCCGCTTAATACTATCTAAGAACCTGTCTGTAACGCGCCTATTTCAGCTATGAACAGTATCATGCTAAAGCTCATTGTAAAATGGCACTGTGGTTCTTTATTAAATATATTTAATGCACATAGGATGTTTTTGAATTGGATGTTTTGCTTCTTTCTTTGTTTCTCCCCCATCCCACACACTGCACTACAGCTGTGAACCTCTTGTTAAGATTTCTGTGTGTTTTTATATTTCCCAGCAGTCCTGTGTCAAAGAACCGCCCCTCGTCCCCTTCCACCCCCAAGCAGCATGCCCCTTCCCCCAGTCCCGCAGTGTCCCCCAAACCGCCCTCCCCCCGGGGCTGTCCGTCTGTCCCCAAGACACGGGGCAAGAGACAGAAGACGACAGAGGACAAGACGCCAGCAAAGGAGCACGAGCGAACAGCTTCGCCCATCGCAGTCGAGAAAACAAAGGAGACCCGCAGAGCGGCCACACCCGATGGTATGAATGTTCTCCGCCTGTCCCTCTGCCCATGTGTCACAGTTACATGTATCTAGACAAGCACCACTTGTTAGGACAGTTTTCAGCACTGATTATTGAGAGCATCAGCATGTGGGGGTTTGTGGAGGCAGCTGTGTGTCACACTTAATTGCATTGAAACGCTGTGAATGTAGGTCACAGTGATTTACTTTTTGAAAATACTGATTTGGGATTAAAGATGTGGCAGGGTATTTATTTATTTATAACTTGATAAGCCAAAAGTCCATTGATCTTATTTTACAGTTACTGTACATATTTAAACACAATCCAATAAAGAAACACAATACAGTGCTTAAAGAATGTGACTCCAAGTAGCAGTAATAACAAGAATTATAATTCTGCTGCTAATGATGGCAAGAACAGCTTATTTCTTTTTGTGCAAGTATCCCTGGTTGTATAAGGTCAGTCCATTTGAGCCGGGAAAGGCATGTGGAAAGTTGAATTGAATTATCCGCATGAGCTGATCATTTCATCAGCCCTGCATTACAAACAGGGGAACAGGATCATCAGGACATTTGCTGGTGCCCCTGCCAGCGTTTGTGCAGAGAGGACTGGTTGCAAATTCTGTGGGCTTCATTGACACATAGCTGAGTTTGTAGCCAAGATAGACCACAGTTAATGATAGATACTGATGAAGCAGTGTGCACAGCAGACTGGATTAATGCAGTACCCAGAAATCATATCTTAGTCTAAAACTGAACATGATTGTGGGTCACTGTCGCTTTAAGACTACGGAATAATGTTAATTTCGACTTCTTTAAAAAGGCATCCCAGTCTATTCATTGACTTGTATTGCGTCGCAGCCTATAATCCCTTCTTTGTTATTTTTCTGTTTCAGGATCACCCCCTGTCCCTGCTATTGTTGTGTCCTCTGCACCAGGCACTCCCCCAGCCCCTACTGCACCAATCCCAGCCCAGACCTCGGCTCCAGCCCCTCCCCCAGCCCAAGCTCCAGAGCCGTCACCTCCCATAGCCCCGACCACAGCTTCTCCTGGCAAACCGATGGCTGGAACCAACAATGCAGAGGAGGCAGCTCGAATCCTGGCCGAGAATCGCAGGCAGGCCCGCGAGCAGCGGGAGCGGGAGGAGCAGGAGAGGAGGGAGCAGGAGGAGAGGGACAGGTGAGTCTGAACACTGCTTTCTGAACAGTAACACAGATGTTGTTTGGGTTGTATTTCACTTCAGTGTTCGATGGGGTCTGGAACAGCCTCGATGGACTATGTAAGCTTTGTCTGCTTTTTCACGCAGTCATGCTTTGTAATCCTGTGTCTCTCTTGTGACTTGTGAAGGTCTGTAAAGGGGGTTGGAATTGTAATAATGGGGAACGTCAATTTCCAGGGAGAAACTTCATTTGTTTGGGAATGTAGAGCAATCCTGTGGAGGGGGAGGGGGATGCAAGGGAGTGTTCTTTTAAGCCCAATGGCTTATTAATTCAAATCTTGCGTAAGATGTAATATTTATTTTTAGTACACCTCCTTTTCAAATGGAGTTTAGAAACATCATTTGAAAAGGGGGTTGAGAATCTGAATAAGTTTGTATTACTGTATGAATATTTGAATTTATAAAAACACGAGCACAGTATATTACACTTCACTGCAATGTGTTTTACTGACACTGATGCAGTGCAGATGTCACAGTAATGTTACTGTGTCCAGCAGCTGCATTGCCCGTTACTGTTCAGTAAAAACCTGTTTTTCCAAAATGAATGCAACAGGATCCATTTTGATTCTAACACTTGGCCAGAAATGATGATAAACTCCAGAGGATGTAGCAAAACACCAAGATTTTATTAACATTTATTATCTGGGCTGACAGATTGTGTCTATCTGTTTACTTTCCATAAATGCTCATTCAAAAAATACTGTGTTACGCCTGGGAGGTGAATTATGGGTCAGTGTCTAGTGCTTACCAGTGCTTTTATATGGCTTACCTAGCTTCTTATTGACCGTAGTAACATAAGGCTGGTATCTCTTGTGCTGAGACTGGTCTGGCTTTCCATTGTTTTCTTACATTAATTCAGGACAAAAATATTTCAGACACTGTACCAGTGGAGTTGCTAGCAGGGTTGGGGTCAAGTTTCTTCCTTTTTTTTCACTTCCAATTCCTTTTACAACAGGCTTATTGAGCAAACCATAGACAGAACTTGTCAACATCACATGCAATTACACAACTTCATGTGGTGTTGACAAGTTGTGTATATTCTGGTAAAAAGAATTTGGAATTAGAATTGATTAAAAGGGAATGGATACTTTGAATATATATATATATATATATATATATATATATATATATATATATATATATATATATATATATATTCCAAATTGAAATAAACATGCAAACAACCAAAGGCTCTTCAATAGAAGCAAAGGAGGCCAGTGCTAATGAGACAGTGGATTTGAAGTCCTCTGTTTTAAACGTTGAGTGGTGTGTGTGTTCCTGCAGGCGCCTGAGAGAGGAGCAGGCCGTGCAGGAGGCAGAGGACAAGGCCCGGCGTGAGGTGGAGGCCCAGAGACTCGTCGAGGAGAGGAAGCAGCGGGACGAGGAGCAGAGGATCGAGGACGAGGCTCGGCAGCAGAGGGAGGCAGAGGAGCGAGCTCAGGCAGAGCAGGAGGAGCAGGAGCGGCTGCAGAAACAGGTCGGTGGGAAGAGAGCAGGCCCGGAAACAGGGCTGTCAACTACAGTGTTAAACACGATTTCAACGTAATGGAGAAGCAGAAAAGCCACGAGAAGTGGGTCCCTTTTATAACGGACTGCAGCATGTTCTGTGCGTGCAAGACCTGTGTGTGTGCGTACAGTATTTAATTGTATGTGGAGTTGACAGGGGGAAAAATACTGATTAAAAAATGAAATATTATGTTAAACACTAATTTGGAATTGGAAAAATAGAAATTGACCCCAACCCTGCAAGCAAGTGCAGCTGCAACATCTGTTTCTGATGCGATTGTCTTTGCTGCTGCATTAGGTCTTGATGTTTTTGCCCACTGGTTTTATAAACTTCCCTCTTCACATGGCTGTCAGACTGTGTGACTGCACTGTCCAATGGGCTTTTTTTTATCCCCAGCAGCTGTAAAATAAATTGTCCTGAGCAGCTCTCGGATATCCACAAAACACCTGCATGTTTCTGGCAGCGATGTAGTCTTGCCACCATGTGGTGAAGCAGGGAACAGACACTTTTCTAGTTCAATACAATTTGCATCTAACTGCTGTCATAACCCTTGAATCAAACCTTATTAGTGTTAATAGAATTGAACGACGTTTTTGGACTGTTTAAACAAATTTAAAATGTATTTTAAAATTTAAACGAATTGTCTTGGTTTTTAACCAGCCTGGGCAATAATTGTAGTTTGATATTCTGCATGCAGTGGATGCAGTTCATTGTGGGATTAGCTGTGCCTGTAATGTGGTGCTGATATCCATGGCTGGGGATATGCACTGTACTGCGTATGTAGCTGGCACTGACCTACCTTGTATCGTTTCTGTGTTTCAGAGGGAGGAGGCAGAGGCCAAAGCCCGAGAGGAGGCAGAGAAGCAGAGGCTGGAGCGGGAGAAACACTTCCAGAAAGAGGAGCAGGAGCGTCTGGAGAGGAAGAAGGTTAATACAGTCCCCATGAAACACCACATGGCTATGCTCTGTGGTAACCCACGCTGAGCCTATTCCAAATAAATACATACATAAATTATGACCAAGCTCATTGCAGTTCACCAAATGATTCTTCAATGAAGAATGTGTGTCTTTATAGCTGGTATCAATACATACCCTCCCTATCTCATTAAATTCTTATTTTATTAACAATATGCAACAAGGAATTTATAAAGAGAGTTCACAGTGAGCTCAGCAGCTGAACAGATAACTATCTATTAGAGGTGAACCTAACCTTGGCAAGTGTCAGGGCTGTGGGGACTCTGTTTATCACTTGGAAACAGCTACTTTTTTCTTTTCAACGTGTTTCTATTTCATGTTTTCTGCATGTAACGCGATGCTCTTATCGACCTCTCTGCATGCTGCTGAGCAGAGCTCTTCAGTCTCAAATGTTGGAGTTCAGTGAGGTTATTCTGATAGAACAGTGTGTACCACATTACTTTTACTCGCTTTACTTTCAGATGTACATCAAGGCTGCAAATCCAACCAAAAACCAGGCTTCTTCATGTTAGAAGCATGCAGGTCTAGGAAAAAGAACTCCACTCAGAACTGCAGGCTATTCTAGTAGTGCTAGAAAGATAACTCAAAGTAGCTGACCACTAAACTAATCTAATATACCAATGCATGGGTCCATTTTATGCAGTACTGCAGACTCAAGTAGGGAAATAAATAATGCATAAAGCTGGAGTGGGTATGGCATTGCAATATCTGCACACCATGCTATAGGGTTATATGTTCCTGTTTCCAGATTTTTGGGGTCTCATTTTTGTTGTCTTTTTAATTCCAGCGCCTCGAGCAGATTATGAAAAGAACAAGAAAACCGGAAACGGGTGACAAGGTACATTTCTCCTTCTCCGAAAACGATTAATTGATACATTTTAATGTTAAAAAATAATTTAAAAAAAACAAACAAAAAAAAAAAAAAAAAAACAGTAATCCACTGTTAATAGGATACAGCAGTGCCAAAAGAAAAAGTGAGAAGGTTGCAAGATTCGAAACCTGTTTTTCTTGCAGAAAGAAACCAAATCTTCCTCTCCTGCACAAATGAATGGCAAAGATGCTAAACCTGATCCTGAAAGCAGCAAAGGTCAGTCAATGTTTCTACCTGTGGAGAACTAACTTAGGGGCCATCAGTAAATTACACTTGAAGAGGTCAGGTTCAAGAAGTCACAGATTCAGACTTGTTTGGTACAAAGTTATTGATAACCCCTGAAGAACAACAGTGCACACCTTGAATGCGTTTAGAAAAAGTACTGCTAATTTTTGGATGCACAATACCCAGAGTACTGCACTGTGTTGCTGTATTAAATGTGTACAAAGCACTATATGTTGTAATTGAAAGCATGTGGCTCAGGAGTACAGTTAAAATGGCGACTCCGTGAAACTCTCTTGTATATTTTCCCTCCCATCAGTTTGCCCACATCCTTGTTGTTAGAAACTGCAGCCGCTACCCTGTGGCGTGGCGCCAATCTAAACTGGCCATGTGTGTCTGTCTGCCGCTTGTAAAAAAAATGCAACACAGAGAACAGAAAATGCAGAAAAATCTGTTACAACCTCCCCTGGAACACTTCTTGTTAGACTTTTGAGCTTTGTTTTCAGAAAAGGTTGGCCTCGGTCTTGTTATGGACTACTGCAAGAGAACCAAATCAAACGCTCGCGTCGCACATTTTCAGCTTTTGCATGCTTTTATCCAGTTCTTTTAAAACCCATTTTAAGCATTAATAAGATCTTTTTTAAATTTAAATGATTTATTTTTAGGGATATACAGATTTGTTTTTAAATAAAACTATAGATTCAGAACGTTTTAACTGCTGGTAAGAGCCCCCATGCTATAAAGTGATACATCTGTTACAAAACTAATTTACGTGTTTGCTTTGTAGTTGTAAGTGTGTAGTGTGCATGAGTTGAAACAAATGAGATCTGGACAAACAAACTCAAAATACTTTTAAATGTGCCCTTGCCCCTTGTCCTGCAGGCTCCCAAACCCCTCTTATCACAGACGAGATTGAGGCGGAGAACAGCCAATCGCAGCGCGGCACTAAAGAAGAACCCTGTGAGCAGAATACACAGAGGTGAGCAGGGAGATTTTGCAGTGAGCTGGTTCACTAGACTGGAGATCTCGAGGTTAAGTTAGACTAGAGGTTTGGTGCTCCCAACCTACCTCATGATGTCCAGTCCCTGTTTAAGGTAGAGGGTTGGAGCTGAATGGCAGGGGGTGTTCAGGTCAGAATTGACTCTTTGCGTCAGCTGGGACTGTGCTTGTATGCAGCTAGAGATATTGTACTTCACCTTTTCAGGAGCACTAAATTCACCTGAAAGAAATACAGTAAAGTGCATTGGGAGTGCATGAAAAAAAAAACCCAAAAAACTGTTTTGAATTCAAGTTACAATGCCATGTTTTTTGATATTTAGCAAGAAGCGTTGTAGAATGCACATTCAATGTATTTTAATAGAATGGCTTGAACTGCTGTGAGATTTCACTCTGTAAAATCCTGTCTGTGTATTTGTGTGGGTCCACAGTGTCCCTGTGAAAGAGCCTAGGCAGAGCCCAGCCCTGGTGAACGGCATGCAGCCGGACAAGCATGAGAATGGCCTTTCCACCAAGAGGGAGGGGCCTGACTTTGAGGAGATCATCGACCTGTCCAATCACAGCGGCAGCAGCAACGGTGGGCGGGAGAAATCCCAGAGCGACATCCCCAGTGACCCAATCATTGCCTTCGAGGAAGGAGAATCCTTCCTGAAGAAGAAAGCAGGCTCCCTCAAGCCTCAACATGTAGCAGGTAGGGCACGGAAGGTCAAGGGTTATAGCATTGTTCCTTCAAATATAAGTAGTCTCTTTTGTTTTGAGGTGTTTTACATGATGCAGATTTGGTGGACGGACAAACCCCTGCCAAAACACTGGGGTGTGATGCGAACCTGGGACTAATTTCAATATTTCAATTGTTCTGAAAGGACACATTGACTATAGCTTAGTCCCTGGATGCATTTTGGAGGAAAATTAGTGATCATCAGCAAGTCTATTCTCCTGAATGGCCCATTGAAGAAAATGTCAGCTTTGCTTTCTTACCCATCATGACTGAAACCGGAAGCGTATTACAGGAGTCGGGGATAACAAATTAATTGGTCATGAGAGGGTTGCTAAATATCTTGGTGTTACTTTTTGACCATTTAGAGACACCCTGCTTTTTAATAATTGACGTGAGTAATGCTATCTTCGCTGTGTGGACTGAAGCAAGATTCATTAGAAATTCTGACAGAATATTCTCAAATAAGCAGTGGATGCCCAGCTGGGAGAAGCATCTCACCTGTCCCCAGTGAGAAATACCTTACTCGGGGTGGTGGGTCTAGAGGCTTTCTGACAGGCTGTGCTGAAAGGGCATCTGGCCCTGGGATCACTGCAGCTGGGCTGCTTGGATTTTCAGGGTGAAATTGGAACAGCTTCACCACTGCGTCCCTGCAGGATCTCCCTCCACCTGTCGCTGCAGAAGACAGACAGCTCATTTAATAACCAGCAAAGCTAACTCAAGACGCTGCAGGACAAGTGCAAACCCCTAAAGCATATCTATATACACGCTGCAGAATACATGTTTATTTATACATTATATTCGTAATGTTTAAGAGTCTTAGATTACCTCTCGTATGTCAATGTGGGAGATGCGTTGCGTTTTCCTCTTAAAGGAAGCTGTCCTGTTTTAGTTTAGTGCAAATGGTCAGGAGACTTTACACCTCTCATTAGGAGCCAAACATTTTCTCTGTTTAGTGAGCTGTGTGTTTTATACTGAGGCAACAATTAATATCAGAGTGTTGGATGCAAATTCAGTGTGGAATACAGCCATTTCTGTATATATGTGTATTTGGAAAAATCCTTATAAAAGTTTACCATTGTAAAAGCGAAGTGTAATCAATCATTGGGAAAGCATGGGAAAGCCCAGAGAGGTGTGGCGTAAACACACGACCAGCTATGGTAAAGGCATAGTATAAGCATGAGAACTGCAAAATGGACATGTGCATTTACCATGGCAACCCTTTTATAAGAGAACCACATTCCTGTGAATTGAAAAACATGACAAGCAGAAACAAAACTTGTACGAGGAAACTGGTAGAATAGAATTAATATGCACTATTATTCAAAAAGCGAAACATAAGTATTTATTCAGAATGTGTGACTGTGTTTACAAGTTATAGATCGAAACATGTTGGTGTTTTACTGTTTCAAATGATATCTGTTTATCATCTTCTCTTGTTTCAGAAGTTCTCTGAGAAAGTCTACAATGGGAAATATGTTTCCCACACATTGGACAAGGCAAATTTTAAAGCACGGCTGAGGAAAAAATAAACAAAAACAGAAAAAAACTGTGCCAATTCCAGAGTTTAGGTTTTCAAACCAAGAAAACAAAAAAAAAACTTCCAGGGAGAGGAATGAACAATGGATGCAAGAGGAAAAAAAAATACAAACAGAAACTTCACTTCAAAAAGGGGTAGCCTTTATTTGAAAGAAATCAATTATCACCTGCAGTTTTTAACATGCACCTTAAGACTGACAGCTTCATTCATTGTAGAGAACCAAGCCACAATATTTGACTATTGTTATTATTATTATTATTATTATTATTGAGTTTCAGCGAAAGAAGTGTGTTATTTTGTCTTTTATTAATTTAGTTATTTAACTTTGAAAAAGTAAAGCAAGCTACTGGGTATGTGAATAATGTAAATAAACTTCACAGTGTTACAACAGGAATTGTGGGTGTGCTCTATGTAATAAAGATTTATTAAAAGGAGATGAGTCTACTTTTAATTTATAGCAATAACCCCACTAGCCAGAAGTGTGTTATCTGTCTATCTAACAGCCTATTGGTGCAGATGTGTGTTCACCCTGCCTGTAGCAGGAGAGTTGGTCCCTGCAGTGGTTGTGTAAAGCTGAGGGAACACAAAACCACTGCATGCAGCACCAGGGGAGACTTTGGGTTTAATACAGCAAAGTTGCCTCAGACTAGGTCCCCCGGTCTCCTAGAACTAGGTTTCAAGTATGTATAGCCATGTGTGCCTCCTTTTTACGTATGACACAATAAGCTTTACTTACAAAGCCAAGAAGATGCTTTTCTGGTACTAAATCTGTCGCGGACACATTTCATTCAATAGGCTGCCTCAGACATTTCCTGCGGACTCTTGATTAACACACTCGAGCAGCCTGAAGTGAGAAGAGTTTTTATCACATGTGAAAGGCTTTTTTGGTGTGGGCCAACTTCTCCAAATAGATTACATTTCCATTTCCCTGGTATTAAAAATAAGAGAAAGTACTTCAAAAGTAATTTTGGCGATTCTGCGTTTTTCTCAATGTGCCTGTATGTGGCTTTGAACTTGTCTAGAAAACCCCAAGTGTTGTGACTGAATACTCTTCCCCCTTCCATTCAAATCATGTGGCAATGTGACCTTTCAACTCTGCCAGCCCCACCTACTCTCAATGTATACTGGGGCTAGCAGGGTATTTGAAAAACAGAACCCACAACAGCTTTGTTTGAAGCAAACTAAAATGAGTTCTGGCGAATATCTGTGTCAGTTTTTCTGAAAAGCCAACCATAAAAATACTGAACCAAAAGAATACTATTACACACAGTCACACAGCGATGGCAGCTCTCCCCTGAATGTGACAGAGTTCTGCAGTGTTTGCACAGAGCGTGCAGGATGGGTGCATAAAAAGCACTTCTTCCATACAAACTGCAAACCAGTAGTGTGCCCAGACGTTGATTCAGGCTTCCCTGCAGGAGCCCCCGTTGTGTGGTATTCCGGTTATGACAGGAAGCCAAACAAACGAATCAACACTCTTCACAAAAACTCGGTGCTGACTGAGAGAGAGAGAGAGAGAGAGAGAGAGAGAGAAAGTTTTCTGTCAGCTGTTTGAATGCTCAGCTGGCCTCTCAAGAACTCTCTGATCTGAAAGGTTATTCAGTTTTGTCACTGCTGATCCCAATGCCAGAATTGTGTGCATGTGGTGTGAGGAGGAGCTGACAGAGATGGTATCAATGCTTGATTAGCCTGAGTGATACATTTATCATCATTCTCTGCCTACACCTACCTGTCTGCTCCTGTTGCCTGAAATATGAATGACTGAATGGATAGCTATCCCTCGAGACACCGTCCTGCAAAAATCAGTAAAACAAACCTTTACCAATAATACACTTAACAGACCGCTCAAAATGCATCCCAGTCTATTGGTAGGTTTGGTGAAATAATAAATCAAAAATTGCAGTCGCTGTATGCAATACTGCCAAATGTCCATGAGGTGTCAGCACTGTTTTTATTTTACAATGCCTGATCTGCACACAGTGGAAAGTTGAGCAAACCGAGTTCCTTGTTGCTCAGACCGAGTGAGACCTGCCACATTTTGCAGTTCTGTGTTTCTTTCCATCTGGTGTGATGTTATCTGTTAGCAGAGTTTGGGGGGGGGGGATGAAAGACAGAAATGTTGGCTGATGCCAAACTATCATTACCTGGCATTTGAGGCAGGCTGGTGGCTGTCTAGTGACGGCTTATGTTCCTGTCAATCGCTCCTGAACTAAGGACTATTTTTAGCTGCTTTTCAACAGATCTTGATTTATACCTGATGTCTGTGCCAAGAGCCTTCAGTTCATGTTGAAGTGTAAGAGTGGGAGATCCAGCAAGATTTACGAGTTTGTGATGGGCTCAAATGAAATAAATATCTTATTTTATTGTCCACCTATTTATTCCTGCAGGTCTTTAGTCTGAGCGAGTTTGTCAGTATTTTTAAAGGGAAAGTGTGTTTGAAAACAAACCATGGAGGCACTTCTAGGCGCATGGTATTTTATCCTTCACGCTTATAAAAGGCACTCTGGTCTCAGTATATTGACATGTGATTCACTGGTGTTTCCATAATGTAGTTTAATATTCTGAGTGCTAAAGCAGGCTTGTGGGGCTGGCCAGTTTGTTTATAGTCTCCAGAGTTGGCTGAAGATACAGAGACTCAAGCTTCCATGTGAAAAGAGAGCTGCTATTTCTAACATGGGCTCGTACAGTAAATATGCAAAATCCAAACACTTGTTTGATCCAGACAGCCGCAGTTGCTTACACAATAAGCCATGTATTCGATTAAGATGTTTTAAGAGGGCACCAGAATGGCTGGAATGCACGTTAAAACAACTGCCTGTCACTGGCCTGCCTTTGAATTGAGCAGACCCTCGGATAGAGGTGCCCAGTTCACTAAGCAGAGTGTTTTAAAAGCTCTAGGGAGCCTGACTCTATTTGAACTGCTTTTCAGCAGCAATATCAGCCGTAGATTTACAGCCTGGCCTGACTCACTGGTCCTCCTAAAATGAACAGGGGAGAGAGGCCATTGCTGCCTCTCCATAGCTCTGCAGGGATTTGGTTTCTTTAAAAGTCTTTCTAAAATAAATGAATGATTTCATTATATCTTGATGTTTTGTTCACGGTATACTTGTATTTGGGAGTAATAGGGGAGTGCATTCGTGATTTGAACTCAAACTGCTGCTCTTAAAATATTTGGTTAGCTTTTGAGGCAAAGGGGTCTATTTGATGGGAATTTTGCCATTTCAGTTTTCAGTCTGCTGTTCAACATTATAAGACAAATAATAGGAAAATATAATATTGCTTAACAATGGAGCATGCGTTCAAAATGTGATCCACAGTAGGAACATAGGGTTCGATACACGTGTGGTGGGAGACAAATAAGAATGTGGTAATGGGCCAGTCTGTTTCTGCAAATGCACCCTATGGTATTTCCATTAAAGGTGAAACCACTTCCATGGTAAATATTTACTTTTTGGGCCATCACTAGTAAGAAGAAACTGTTCAGACCATTAACTTAACTGCAACTGTTTTGTTTCCTGCTTCCATTGCGCACTCAAAATTATTTAATTTCTTTCACAATATGAGCTTTTGCCTTTTCAAAACAGGGTCCAAGGTACAAGTAAGTGTTCTCGTCATTTCATCACCTTTTCTTTTTTTCCATTCCGTCCTAGGCTAGTCCTGGGATCCATTAGGAGGGCACCATCCCCTATTCATTTTAACCAGTGCATGAGAAACAAGCCCCCTTTGCATACCCCACTTTACACTTCAATTAATGTGTCACCCCTAGGGACTGAGCTAAGTAATGAGTGCTGTGCTAATCAGGCTTAAATTGAAACTAGCGGTCTCCTGAGAGCAGAGATATGACTCACATGGCCTCACACAGAAAATCTCTGGTGACCGCTGGATAAGGAGCAGTGGACTTGTGCTAGCCGAGTCCCTGCAGGGCTTTGCAAAGTGGGAGAGGGTTGAGGCACGGCACCATGTGCTGCCAGTGTGTGGCTTCTCCCTGCTTTTGGCTCTCGACCCACATTTACATAAACGGCTCTATTCATGCTGTTTTACTAGCGTGCCTAGAAGTAAAGCCATAAAAACAAAAAACATTTTACCAAAATAGTACCAAATGAACATAATCTAGTTCATTTTGGGAACCGACTTTTGTTGTGCTTTATAGCTGCAATAGAGGATTTGTTTTCTTCTCTTGTTTTGCAACAGATTTGAGGATGGTTTTCAAAGAAGTTTGCTTCAATGCAATATGTGTACAATTCCGTCAAGCTAAATACTTTTAAGGTGTTTCTTCATGATGTTTTTCATCTTGCGTCTCTGTTGGAAATTCCAGTAATGAACAGCACTGTTTTATCTTGGTCAGAGCTGTTAGTTTACTGGGTTTCATGCTGGTTGAACTTCACGGTAATTTTACTAAAGACAATCATTTGCCTGGTCCAATCCTACTCTAACCTGTGTCCCTTTTTATATTGTGTTCCTCTTGGGTATCTCATAGGAAAGCACAATATATCTGTTCCAGTTCCCAGCTCTTGCAGGAACAGCTCATCAGCTGCAGCTGGGATTATCCAGCAGGTTATGTATCTGCTTTAAAGAGCACAGGTTTAGAATGGGGTGCAGTTATAGCTGCCTCTCATATACCAGTAGTGTTATGAGCTTCTATCTCCTGGGATTTTGTTTTTGCAGCTGCTCTAGAAAGATCAAAATGTGCAGTTAGACATACAGCTTTAGACACTTAAAGATAAAGATCATTTCGCTCGTTAGTTTTGTCATGCACCACCTGGCCACTTTATTAGGACCTAGTTTTGGGTTGGGGACAACCTGATCACAGCCTTGACACAACTTGACATTTACTCTGCAAGGTGCTGGAAGGAGTCTCGAATCCATTTGGTCATTAATACTTCAGGCAGTTGGTGCAGAGAAGTAGGCAGAGCATGGTAACGATGAAAGCAGGGTTCAAGTTGATCACAGACATGCTCACTTGGATCCAGATTGTGGCGACCATGGAACACGTCTGAAGTCTCTTTCGTGCTCCAAGGCTAAGTGCCCCACACGTGGGCAATACCAGATCCAGGTCCCATTAAAGTGTGCTGACACACAGAAGTGTGGATGCATTTTTGCACTTATGAAACGTTTGGCTGAAGCCCTCACAATTAGCAAATCCACAGAGCAGAAACAGCACAAGCAGAATGTAAACCAAACGGGCAGCCAACAATAATATGAACACAAATACAGGATGCTTCAGCTTTAAGTGACCTCGCTTGTCGATGTTTCCCCGTTGTTCATTTGGAACCCTTCCTCTTTTCATGTACTCACTGCTCCCCTTCTCCCTGTTATTTTGCTTATGATCTCATTAGGTTTAAGAGCCAACTCATCTAATGATTTTTTTATCACAGCTGGGCATTGTCGAGTTTCATAGTGCTGTCAAGGGATCAAGGTTTTGGTTGGAGAATAAAGTTAAATGTGCAATGGTGAGAAAAAAATAATAGCACCACAGATTCTTCATTACATTGTACCATGTGAGGCCAATTAACCACCTAGTGCAAATTAAATATATCAGGGACTTGTTTTGTTTTGATAACCTGCCAACTGCAACACTTGCTTACAGCAAAATGTATACCCTAGGCTGATTACCTTAAAAAACATGTTCAAGTATATCTATGTTGCTGTTTGGTGTCGGAATTGTCTGCAGCCACGCAAAGCTCAGTGGGATACAATCAAATGTTACTTTCCATCTACAAGTTACGCAAACAAACTAGGTTTCATTACATTTAGAGTGCCCAATTGTTCTCCCCAAAGTAGTGTTCAGTTCTGTTCCAGGCTTCCTCACCACGGCAACTCCCCACAACAGCTCAGGAAGGTCAGTGGGTGTTCGTCGATCCCACAACCGAGTATCTCTTTACACCCAGGAACTTGACAATTAATGTGGGTGAGCTACCTGCCACTGTACAGAGGGTCCAGGCCACTTCTGCAGTCCGTTTGAGCGCAACTGCTTTCTGGCCAGTAGGGGCCACTGTAGCACAGTGAGGAGATTTTATCCCGCTAGTCTGAAGGAGCTCCATTTGCCTGAAGTGTTTGGCTCCTCTGTATAAAACTGGCTCTCAAAAGGTGTACAATAAATAATCCAAAGTAAGTTTGAAAAACAAGGCCTGACAAGCCACGTAATGTGTTCCAATAGAGAGAGAATTACAAAGATATCATTGCAGGATGCAGAATTAGATCAAACATATCTAATGTCTATTTAGCCTTTGCCTTTCTTCACATTCATCTATCACCTAAATTAGGTCACTAATAAAGAATCAGCCCCTGTTATTATATGTTGGGTACAATAGATAATTGTTCAGCTTTTGTTCTTATTAAAAAAACTCAATCTGGCATGAACGGTAGCCCCAAGGCATCTGCTGTTGATTAAAAACAAGGTGCATTTAATCAGTTTCCAGTAGTACAGATGCAGCACTGTGTATTAAGAAAGCTTAGAGCAGCATTACAGCCTCAGGGGTGATGTGTAGTCTTGAGTGTATTCTTTATTTCACACTGTGTGTTTGTTGAGCAACAATATGACACTCTATCTGTAGCAGCTTGAGTCTAACAAGTGAAATGGTGTTACAACGTCGCTTTATAAAGTTACAACCCCGACGCTTTGATTCAGTTTCAATAGAAGATGCCTCAGAGAGACACACAGGAACAGATATCCTGCACCACACACCTTGACGTCATTTCAGCGCCACCTTTTACCGTTAAATACTGATGATTAACTGGCCTTAAATCTGCAAGACGAAAGCGTTTCAAAATGGTGGTGAAGAAGAAAGATCCAAAATGTATTCTGTGATTTCATTCTTGCACATACCGGGGTGTGCTATTAAAATCATACGGGAATTTGGGAATGTACTATTATTTTCTGGTTTCTTTGAGTACATGATGTTAAATAAGATCTAAATTGTTAATACAGTTTTTTTTTTTTTTTTATTTGTTTTATAATGTCTCTCAGTCTTAAAATTCTAGGTGATGCAAAACTTTTAGTTATAACTGTATGGATTATGTTAGCCATTTAGTACCAGTCATTGTATTTTTGGATGCCAACAAGGACATCTGTTGTGTTTCTTTCAAAGCTGTATACAGCCTAAATGCTGGCAATGACCCAGAACAACAGCAAGACTTTGAACCAGATGAAGTGGAATTGAGAGAGAGGGGACATTAGAACACTAACACCATTGATAGACTTTAAAGGTTTAATAAATGAGATCACAGCTATTTTAGTGGTTAGGGATATAAAAAAGGCAAATAAAATTAGGGGAAAAGAAACTGTACAATAAAATACTGTAAAAAAAAAAAAAAAAAATAAATCCATCAAAATATATCTTTCTCCCTGGCTGTCTCGTCTGTATGTCTATGTGCTGAACGTAAAGTGTATAAGGCCAAGATCAGTTAGCTATTAGCTAAAATGTGTGACAGGTTTGAATTTGAAAGGGGCATGATCACAGGGGCTCGACTGATTGCAGCTGTATCCCAGCATGCAAATTCAAAAGAGAAATCAAGAGCCACGCTGTTGTGGATCTTTAAAATGCAACATTTTTTGGTGAAGCCTGTGGCTGAAGAGGCTTGTGAGATCTGAAAATAACCTAAACACTGAATATAGGTTTTCAAGATACCTGTATGAAAAAAATGATTACTGTTAAAAAAAAAAAAAATACATGGAGCATAAAAGCACTTCTCTATAATTAAAATATGGCTTTGATGTATATACATTAAAGACCAGTCTTGTTTTAGAAATCCTACATTTTCCCATACAGCTTCTACACATTGCAATAAACTAGTACCATAAACATCCTGTAACTTCTGTAAGGGTCTTCCAGGGGAAGCAATAAACAAATTATTTTCAGCAAGTTGCTTAAACAGCAGGCAAATGAAGCTGAACCGAAAGTTTCAACCCCCTCTCAGGACTTTGACCTTACCGAGTCAGAACCTGTTGACTCCAATCTGCCAGCACAGCCCGTCGGAAACTTCTATTGTGCTTTTCATGCTTTCACAATTAGCGTTCTCAGTGGTTCCTTCAATTGTGAGTCTGTTTTTTCAGGTTGACTTCCTAGCTTTGTTCTAGGGGCTTTCCGTTGTAAAGTTGCACACTGATTTTGATTGCATCTGGAAAAGGTAAGGCCTTATCTTTTTATTGATGTATTAAGCATCAAGTTGATACTTTTATATTTTTCATATCCTGTCCTGTTTGCTGCACTGTGTTGTGTTACAGCACAACACTTTACAGCAGAGCCAAGGTTACACCCAGTGCAAGCAGAAACAGGGGTACCACTCTACTTGAATCAAGATCTGCGATTGTATGGAAACCTTTTTGTTTTGTTTTAAATGAAAAGCAACCCTTTTAAGAAAGCTATGTTGGAGTTTTTAGTCGCATATCCCAGAACCAATCAGATCACAATATTTTTCTTGCATGGTGTTTTTTAGTATGAAACTGGAGCTTATTTTGTATTAGCCCCGAATTTCTCCCTAATGTAGAACGTCCAATAATGCCTCTTAACACCCAGAGGGTCTCGATGAGCTTCCAGCCTGGCCAGTATTGTCTGCTGCAGCGCAATGAGGAGAAACAGTCCCTAACAATTTACCCTCCTTAACCTAGAAGAGCACCAGAGCTAATGTGACACTCACTGTGGAGTCTCCAGCGAAAGCCAACAACTTCACGCAGCCAGAATGCAAATCGCCCTCCTGACTCTGTGACTCCCCCTCACACCACCTGGCTGTGCCACTCGGGTACCCTTACTTTTGAGTTTTAATAAAGCAAATGTCTACAAATACCATCAATAGAAGGTGTCATTGTGCACTAAATGCAGCACAAAATGACAATTTGAGTCTAATTAAGAATTGCTCAGTGTAGTTCTACAATTTAGTAACCATACCAGACGAACGAATGTGACGTTACGAACCCCATCCCAAAATGAATGTTCCTTTCATTTTGGAAATTCAGTTTTGCTCTGGATAAAAAGTTTTACAATCAGGTCCAGACTGTAAGAATTTTTTTTTATTTTTTTAACTGAGATTGAAATGCCAGTGGTTCTACCACTGCCTCTCTAAAGTCGGTTATGCACTAAAAACACAACATCTATTAATAAAGACAGTGACTGAAGAAGATAAACAGCACGCACTTCGCATTTAGCTGGCATGTGTGATCAGTACTTAAAAGATTCCTCAAGCCCATTTAGGCAAACCAAAGCAGACAGTGGTTTTCTACCACTTCCCTGAACCAGAAATCCTCAAAATATTCCAACATTAAAACCTGGCTTTAAGGTCACCGCACCATAAAGCCCGTATTGCAATTAAGGACACTTTCTTTTACAGTCCTAATTGGCTCTTATTGATGGAAATGTAAAGTCCTGTTGAACAGTAAGAACACCCCTGTATTCTGTAATCAGGCTGATGCTTTTATAGTCTAGTCAAGTTTAACCAGTGGGCATATTTTCTATCAAAAATGTAAACCTACAGTCTATATAATTTAAGCTATAGAACCCTGATTAGAAGGCAACCACCAAAGCTATTAGAGTGTTTTGTTGTATAGAAGCCGTTAAACATTCTATAGAGGGTAGTGCCCTGCAACGGCGCTTCCTAATTGGTGGATGAAGGTTCTGAGGTATCGAATGCTTTTCTCGTGCTCTTTCTGTACAGTATGCTGGTTGGTGAAAGTACTGTGGTGTTACCTTGTGTGCTGTGGGAGTTTCTCTTACAAACCTGGTTCATTGCATCCTAATTCTGACCCTGAAAAGCTACCAATTATTACAGCCTCTGCTTCTCCCATTCACTGCCAGATTTGTCCAAACTAATGATTCAAAATAGCTTGTGGACTGGCTCATCTGCATTCAGCCCGAGCCTCCAGAGATAGAACGCTATTGCATTGACACCCCCTTGTGATTTCAGTGTGGTTTTGTGATACTCTTTGATGCTGGTATATTGGGAAAAGTTTGTTCAGACACATGGAGACTACAGAAAAGCAAGCCCAGAAACGGCACCAAGCCCAGAAGAAGATTTTGCCTAATATGATACATTCCAACTTTAAATCTAAGAAAGCTCGGCCGAATAAAAGGAACAGGAAGTTCATACAAAAGATTGGTATCTATTGTTATTACTTTTATATTTTTACCATATTTTAACCAGTAAAGCGTACCCTCCTGTCCATTTTATAATTCGACCTTGGTCTTACACAACCAAAGAACAAAATGAAATAAAATTATTTTATTTATTTTATTTATCGACTTTACTGTAACCCCTCAAGAAGTACCATGTCTGGCACATGGTACTGCAGTGTGGCAGTACAGCTGCTGGTATAGACGACGAGAACGGGATTTAAATGGCGCTATGCAAAGTTAATCCTTGTAATTAATGAAATGAAATCAGAGTGTGTCTGCACACATGAAGACCCAGAGGTTCTTGACAGCATGATATAATGTCAGGCTATAGAGGAGAAGTCTTATTGGGGCATATAAACAACGCCTGCAATCTCAAAATAAAAATGAAAATGTGAGCATGACTTTGTTTGTTTAAGCCATCATGTTGCATGCTGGTAGCAGGCTGGCTGAGATCTCATGTTGCATGCAAAATAACGTCTCCCTGCGACAAAAACCCAGGAGGCCACATAGAACAGATAGCAGCAAAATCTGGATGCTTGAACTGTGACCAAACCAACCCGTTTATTTATTTATATTTCATTTTTGTTCCGATGTCAAGCCTTGAATACAATTTTTTTTTTTCATGTTTTCCAATGCTTTTCCATTTCGCATGATAAAGCACTGGCAAGCATGACTGAAGTACAGGCACATTTTGTACGCCAGCTGCAGTAATATACCCTAAGCAAGGAAACCGGTGGGAACCTGTGGAAACGTATTTTAAATAACTGCATTCCATATCAGTAGCAGAAAAACAATACCAACACAATAATATGTTAAACTCACTCAGTAGTTTTATAAAGTCTCTTCTGAATTTTATAATGTCCTCCCAATAGAAATTCCAGAAACACTGTTAATTATTCAGTGTAATGTGTGATTATGGATTAGGGGTGTAATATAACTGAATTCCTCTTCAGAGAGATGTGGCAATCTTTCTGTGGCTTGGAGTTGAGCCTTTCTGGAAGAGACATGTAGGCAGTGGCGTGCATGGGACTGTAATATCAGTCTTTACAAAAAACGTTTTTAAAAACCCTGTTACTATTCAGAGCCCAGCAGAGCCTTAGGAAACCACCAATATTTCGTTCACACAGTGGATTCAATACCAGCAATACACATCGCTTGTAAAAGAGGAACCATGGCGTTGTCGTTGGAGATCATTTGATAAGCATTGCTAATGAAGCAGTGTATGTTAAATCAACATGAGATACATTTTCATCTGTGAGCAAAGCTCAGCTTCATGTGCAAATATTTGCTGAATGCTCTTTCCTAAGCACTGAAAAAAACAAGTCAAGGCTTTGACCTGAACTTCAGTGATTATTTAACAAATAGAAAACAGGGCTGTTTTTTACTTTCAATGAAAATTGTGCATATAATAATTATGTAAATATTTATTTCTTATTTAGTTTATATGCCACCACAGTGCACAGTAGTTTCTATGAGCCTTTATAAAGCTAATCTCCTACAGCGCTTTACATGTATCACACAATGTAATCCCTATTGAACCACAGAGGCGAAGCCACCAGCTGCAGTTTGACCTTACCTGGTTTATAATTACTATAACCTTTACACCAGGTATATACTATGCCCTATATACTAAACTGCATGTGTTCTCATTCATTATTTTAAAACCATTTTGGATTCACAAATGTTTCTTGTTTCATTTTGAAAACATTTTGCAGTTAATTCCTGTATTTCAAACTGACTGCTTTTGCATTTTAGAGATGCACGTACTATAACACCCCAACACACTGCCTTTCAGAACGTGTCAGTGATCAACACATGTCAATAGCAGATCATTTCAGACAAGTGTTTTTTTTTTTTTTTTTTTTTATCAAGTTTTCATTGAGACAGCAAACATTTCTACAGTTCCAAGAAAGTAGACTTCTCCAAAAGTAATTCTATTTACTTCTGTCTTGATTTAAAAGGATCATGTCATATTCTGCATATGCTGTGATCTGACTTGTTTAACTGCACCTGTGCAAATCTGTGTGCCCAACACACATGTTTCAGTTTGCCAGCTCAGGCACGAAGCTGGTGAGAGAAACCCTCCCAATCACTGCTGTTAAGATGTGCGCTCGTTAGCAGGCCTCACAAGACGTTGATGCAGTTTCTGGACACCATGGTGAAAACATATCAAAGTGAGTATTATAAGCTTTGATCGGTTATGCAATTTGAATAACAAGCAGTGAAAGGTTGTCAAGGGAAAGTATTGAAAAAAAGATTATTAGTTGTTGCTGTTTTGGAGATTTTTTTTTTTTTTTATCTGTGTTTTACCAAACTGGACTGACACCCTTCACTTGATTGATTGGAAGCTTCCTCTAATTCTAGGGAGAAGCTCCTGATGGACAACAAAATGATATTTTGGAAGTTGTTGATTCGCCTGGATCTAAATGCTGCAGTGACATTTACACTTTGAATAGCAGCATGCTGTACTGACAAAAAAAAAAACTGCTTATAATCATATGTGGAATTATTCGCGATTGGATTCATTGAGAATAATCGTGCTGTTTTAGGCCTGTAAAGTGTTCGATAAGGTGAGGTAGAAGAGGACGCTCCAGGGTGTGTGTCTGTTTTTATAGTTCTAAGCATGCAGCAGCAGTGTGTGTAAGTAGGTCACAGTGATACGGTGATAGTTACAAAGTGCACTTTCGTGGTCTGGAATAGAAATGGGACACTTCATTGTAAATAATATGGAAATGTGCTGTGCTTGGCTAGAGTGTGTGGAGATGCAAGTTCAGTCAGGAAATGCAATAGAGAACCATATTTATTACAGAGTAGACAACAAAAAATCTGTTATTTTCCTTTAGCCTTGCTCTTCAAGGTGCCCCTGCCCATAATTTAGTTTGCTGATAATGGAGAGGATGACTGTAAGGAAGACATGGGCAAGGGGACCCCCACAGATGAGGCTAAAAACAGGTGGAGGCTGAGGAGGCTGATCAAACAGTGCACATTAGTGAGCTCACACGCATATAGATATGACACCACAGTATTGCAATGGATAACCAGTGTTACCATTGCGATTCAACTGGTATAGCAAAATATAAAACATGCTCCAGTAGGAAACCAATGGAATTCTACCAATGGTCCATACCATTGACCCTTCCATTAAATATAAGAAAAATGAAGGAGGATTCCATTCCATTATATAAGGTAATACGTTGTGTGGAGGGTGTGTCTTATTGTATGAGCGATGTCATCTTGTGTAGTTTTGCTGTGCCTTCTCAAACTGATCAATGCCTCTTATAATAAACGCAACGTATTATTATAAATCATCAAAGCAACACCTGCACTCGGAAACAACTACTTTTTCTGTGTTCCACGCACAGGGTGACATCTGTCCTATACGCAGGATAGGGTCACAATTCTTGAACAGTGATTTGTGATGAAATAAAAACTACACAATGCAAGTTTGTATTTTCATCAGTGCATAAGACACACACGGGTCAATGCACGTTGTTTGATAAAAGATGCGCATTAGGTGTTTGAAATAGATGACAAAAAAGCTCCCTGCTGGATGAGACAAGAAAGGAAATAACAAGAACTCTGGATGAGTCGGCTGACATAAGTTAGCCATCTCTACTCAACATCTGCTAAACATTACCAAGCAGTGCTTTGAACTTCTTGCACCAGCATATCTAGGTTACATTCCTAATTGCTTTCTATCTTGCTGCTATCTGCAAAAACTGGTCTGTTTGGTACAACATTTTTTAGTGGGGCTTTTAGATGATACACCCTAAATATGAAACACCTTTTCTGAGTACATCAGGCGACACTGTAATGTAGTAAATCCAGCCAAAAGGCTTGGATCGAATAAAAATGCCAGCAACGCTACAGAGAGATACATAGACACCTATTCGGTTTTTGATTTAATGAAGGTGCCTTGTATGCTAATGAATTACTTCTGCTTTGTTATCTACTCTTCACAGGGAAATATAGCCAGTCTGAAGCTAAATATATTCAGTGGGAATACAGTCTATGCAGCAGGGTGTTGATTACTAAATGCGCCTGGAACATCCAGACTTTGAAGTGGTCTGTTGATTTGAGAATAATATTTCCATCATCCTGCGATAGGAATTTTACCATCTGATAGTTATGATTAGCTCAGGATTGAGTTAAAGGGTTGGGGTTAGTAGATTTTATTAGATAGGTAGATGCCCGTGGAAGAGTGGCTGCTCCTGAAGGACTTTGGACTGACTGACAAGTTCACGTACTTGTCGTTCTTATTGTTTTAGATGTATCTTGAGCACTACTGGTTCAGTTGGGATAAAGCTTGGTTTGGAGATTAATTCCTTTAGCACAATTCCTTGATGTTTTCATATTATCAGTCATGGTGATTTATTTGAGTTTTTTCAGATCCCTTTGCCAAATATGCTGAAACTACATGGACAGCAATATATTCCAAATACAAACTGAACTACTTTTTCAAGGGACTGGCTGAACAACTTGTCACATTTCTTATCAGCAGCTGTTGTTTTTTTTCATAACAAACTATTTGCTCCAGGGAATCATGTGTCACCTATAATTGGTTAAAAGCATAAAACAACTCAAGAATCCTTACATCTCTGGGCTGATTTATGTCTTGTTTTGTTACAATCCGATCTGGGTAAAAATGCTTTAATGCCTGTTAATAAGTTACAAACAGCGCAGAGTGAATCTGCCTCAGCAACAGATGCATTGGATTAGCATAACCCTGTGCATCAGTAGGTCAACAAATTGATTCATGAGTCTGTCTGCATTAAGACTGTATTCTGTATGCCTTTACATTCAGGTTCATTGCTTACTCTGCAGGAGAGAACTGGAAGAAATAATCATATATGTATACAGGGATGGAAATAAGACTCCTATTGCATAGTTGTTTTACCAATTCCAGGTTTTACAATGAGCGTATTTAGCCACCTTGTACAGGTAACAAGCTCAGATGTGTCTTATTAAACTCTTAGTAAAAACAGGAATGGATCAAACTGCTATGCAATGGGAGTCTTATGTCCATCCCTGTGTGTGTGTGTATATATATATATATATATATATATATATATATATATATATATATATATATATATATATATATATATATATATATATGTGTGTGTGTATATATATATATATATATATATATATATATATATATATGTATATGTATATATATATATATATATATATATATATATATATATATATATATATATATATATATATATAGTTTTCTTTTCTCGTTGCTGCGTGCGTGTTTGTTATTGGGAGCAGGTCGTGGCATGTGCTGGCTGCAGCAAAGCCTGCAGGTTCACTCTGCCTGTCTCTCCCAGATGGCTTTACTACGGAGACCTGGAGGACATAAATAAAAAGAAAAACAAATGACTGTTTGTGGTGCTAAACAGTTCCACATTTCCATTGTGTCTTTATAACCCCTTCAGTCACTGCATGAATAATTGGACCACAATATGTTTTCTATCCATGTATCTGTTTTTATTATGTATATATGTTTTTTTTTGTTTTTTTTCAAAGTTTTGCTGGGGCAACTTCTCGAAACTCCATAGAGTTCACACAAACTGTTTTACAATTTCTAAAAATTTAAAATAAAAAGTTGTGACCATAGGGGAGATGCATCTCTTCAATGTATATGAACCCAACAATAGTTTGCTTTCCCTATTGGTTTACATTGTGAGGTGATAAGATATATGCTATCACCTCCAAAGTGATGGTTGGCAAAGTCTATATGCTGCTTAACTTTTTCACATTGCCATAGAGCATGTGAATTTAACTTTTTCAACTATGGTAGGCTGTTAAAAGGAACTGCCAATCATTATGTCTTACCCATCCGAGTAATAGCGTCCGGTTTTGTTGAATAGACATGCAGATGTATTCTTTATCAATAAGTTTCAACTACACGTATAAGGATTTTGTGAAGAGAAAGGGAAGGATAATCTGACAGTATGGAGCACATTCTCAGCCTAAAACTGAAAAACTGTATTCTAGACTTCTTCCAGCTACATATTAAAGGAATCAGGTACTGATTCATCAAAAACACGTTTTGATGAAACACGACCAGATTGCTCCCTAATCATAATTTCAACTGCACCAGCTGCCAGGCATAGCTGTGCAAATCCCTTTTTTATGAGTTTGCATCTTTGAACTATATGAGCAGTCTATTTAAGTCGGAGATGTTGGCGTGGGTTTGATCGGTGGCTTATGAGGAGATATATAAACAAACTCAAGGAAAGTACTTGGTGAATACAGCTGGCGTCAATTTTAATCTGGCTTGATTTTAACTGTTGAGTAGATTTTAATATGTTTATAGCCGATGAAAGATAATGTAAAATACAGCACAGTGTTAGCGGGATTTAGAAGTAAAAATGAGCAGTTTTATAAGCAGTCTCAAAGAAAATCCTAAATATAAAAGTGAACATTGGCATATCCCGGCTTCACATTATAACATACTGGATATATAATTCAATTACATAGATGTTATTTACTATGTATTCAAAATACAGTATGGGATATTAGATAGTGTGTAATGATTTTGTGAAAGTACTTGTATTTTTCGTCTATTTTACAAATCAAATGGAGAATGAGCCCTATTTTCTAAAATGTCTTTGTAATTGAGATCCTAAATTCCCTTTCCTGTACATCCTGATATTCTATGGTCATCGCACGCTTCAAAGTTAATATGCAATTTGATGAGCATTTTCATTTTAATGCCCCGTTAGTATTTGTAATGCAAACAGTTTAATTAAATGATTTATCCTTCCTAACATCTGCTTCCAATACTCTGTCGTGAGTGGATTTAAAAGACCCGCTAAGCAAGAAATGATCACAAATACATAACTATGACTCTCATTGTTTGGGTGATTTAAAACACATTGAAAAAGTATCATGATCCAGAAAATTGTATTAGTAAACAGCCTGCGAGAAAATGAGAAACTTGAATAAGCCGCTGTGGGTAGGGTAGCACAGTGCTAACATTCCTGGATTTATATCAGTGGCATTGCAATAATATGAACCAAAACCACCTGGTAATATATTGCTTTAGCATGGTACCATATCAGGACTGTATCTGCTCCATTGCTTATAAATCCACTGGCTTGCCATTGCAGGCAATACTGTGGTCAGCTGTGTGTTAGCTGGGGTTTTTCATTGGGTTGATGTCGCCGGTGTTTTTGTTTGTTTGTTTCAGAATCATATCTTATTGAAATGTATAATAACTAAGACACAAAATAGGCATCTCCAAAAACAAAACAAAAAAAAAAACATACTGTAATTTATATCAAATAAACAAATATTGCGATGACCCTGAATAAATTATGATCTCTAATCTAAAGAAATTCTGAATATGTATCTGTGTAAAACAAACGTATTTTCCGCCAGGGTTAAAACATCAGTTGCTAGATTTTTCCACAGCAATTGTGGGGTAGGATCAGTATTTTTCCAGTACAAATGATAGCTTTTCCTTAGCTATTGCTAAAAGAGTGCTGGTTCTGTAAATAATTTACTCATGGTACTTTTTCAGACTTTTTTGTACGGATGTTCTGGACCTGCTGAACAGGGTGATACCCCTCTCGTCATGGAAAGGCTATATCTGGTCTAGTGTCTGAAGTACAGTATGGCTTTCACACATATGAAACCGGTTTTGCTATGTTGGCCGTGAGCAGTACAATAGCAAGCAGATTGACACTACATTCTCAAAACTATTTACTGCAATTCATCATCAGCACAGGTTTATATGAAGAGGACAAAAAAAACCAAAACAACAAGTGGACTTCTAAAATTAATAAGAAACATACAGTAGGTCTATATCTATATACAAGCCACCACAATTAATGTATGAGTTGTTTATTGATGGTTTGGTACCTTATTGGGTGCTTTTTTTTTGTCTTTCTGAAATGCAAACAAAATTTGGATTCTGTACCTGTTAATAATATTAGTAGAGCTTGCACTAAAATTAGACTATGCTTTCCCCGGGTTATATCACCATAGGGTTTTCCATGTTTCTTTAAGAGCAAGCGGCGGTTCTCAGAGAAATGTAGTGTTGCTACAACTGTTTAAATAATGTACCTGCAATTTCTCTTTTCATTGTTAACATCCTGACAACTTTTCACACTTATAACTTTGAAGTCTGTTTCAAAGCTCTTTTCAAAATGGCCGCTCTAGTGCACTGGGGTTTGAGATCTGTCCTCTAAATCACTGCAGGAAGAGCGATTAAAAAAAAAAAAAATGTAAGCAGCAATATCTAAATAAGGAAAATACAGCATCATAAAGTACTGTACATGATTTATATATACAATTTTAAATCTCAAACAGGCAGTTCCAGTTTTCTTAAAAAAAAATAAAAAAAAAAAAAAAAAAAAAAAAAAAAAAAAAAAGAAAAAAAAAAAAAAAAAAAAAAAAAAAAAAAAAAAAAAAAAAAAAAAAAAAAAAAAAACACAAAAAAAAAAAAAAAAAAAAAAAAACAAAAAAAAAAAAAAAAAAAAAAAAAAAAAAAAAAAACAAAAAAAAAGCAAA
>NC_054565.1:5531008-5546011 GCF_017654505.1 Polyodon spathula | reverse complement strand
AAATGATCTCAACACTAACTATCTGATTGCTTTCCTGTCTTAGGTTTCTGCTGACGTTTCGAAAGTGAACTTATTTTTCTTGACACTCTTGAAAGCTGTGTCATATGGAATCTATATCAAGAGTTAAATTCCTGGCAGATAGATATCTGGCCTTTTTCTTGTCTTTCTTGTGCCAGGGTTCATTTTATTTATGTACTCGGTTTGGAACTGCTACAAACCCTGTAAATACAACCATGGTATTTTGAAAGGAAATGAGCTTAACAAGAGTTTGTCTTCCCAAAACCAAAATAGCAGTTGCGTGGTTTAATGTGAAAAACATCCACATTTCATCTGAAAACAGCTACTAATTCCATTCAAAAGATGTCTTTGGCTCACACCAGGGGGGCTTTAAAAATAATGAAATGAAACATTTAGATACTTTACCCCTGGAAACAGACATTAGAAGAAGCCCTCCAATTGAGGTAGATATTTATAACATTTTGATTCCAACCAGACTTCAATTGCCTCTCTTTACTACCTCAGAGCTGACCGTCTTTCATTTTTGAGCGGTGAGGGAGATCAGTGTTATTGAAACATGTGGCAGTGTCCATAGAGTGCTGATATGCCTGATGATATCAAGTTTGATGATATCAAGTATGTACAGCCAATCGCATACTGAGGTGCTAGGATTGACCAATAAAACCAAGGTGCTTGCTGAGGATGAATCAGAGCTCCACTTCAGCTGTGCCTTGAGCTAATAATTAAAGACCCCTGGCTAATTAAAAACAGTCATAGATGACTCAACAAAAAATAAATGTTTTACATTTTCTTTTGCACAACAAGAATGTAATTAATTTGTTTTAGTTTGTTTCACAGTTGTTGCTAAGCTGTAATCACACGCCAACATCTCAGGCTGTTGCTGACATCCAATCACACGAGTTTTCGCATCATGTAGACCACAGATATGCTGTTGGCGTGACTGCCGGTCTAGCAGAACACTTAGACAAAACATTCCTGTGCAGCCAAACCTACGGATGGTGAGTCAAAGTTTTAATTAGACAATCTGTTTTGCTGTAAAGTGATTCATTTTTCAGTATTTATTTTATCCTTCAATGAACCTTGTGTATCCTGCTCCAGAAGGGTTGCCACCACTGAGGTACGACTATAAAGAGTTTAAACCCTCTTTTGAAAATCCTCTATTCATCCAATAGGAAACATTGATAATATTACTACTATAGTATTGATAACCAGTTAATACTGTGAGCTTATTGTAGTAATATTGTATCTTCATTGTCTCAATATATGGTTCTGGCATTGAGGTGCTGCTGTAGTAACATGGGCAGGTCCCCCCTTCATGGATTCACCCCTGAGTAATGTACCTGGATGTGGAATCATAAGATACAAAATGTGACCTTTTAGTGTCCCGGGAAGGAATACTAAATTCCCGGGACACCATCCTCAAAACTGTGACGATCCAGGGAAAACAGGGACAGGTATCAACCCCACGCCCCAGCATTATCATTTGAGGATAAACTCAGTTTCCTAAGCAGCAGAATTACATCTCTGTGGACGAGATGAAAAGTCGATGTGTGAAGCTTGGTCTGGGTCTTAAATACCTCCAGTACACACTTTTAGTGTTGGCAGGGAAAAAAAAAAACAGCAGCTTTTCAGTAAATTATTTGAAAATGTAACCTGCTACACCATCAAGCCAGTGCTGCATTGCACAGTCCTTTACAGTCCTCTGGATTCAATTCTGCTGTATGGAAAAATGTTTTACTTGCTACACATATTTTCAACTGCCCGAAGGAGGTGCTTTATTTCACGTTAGATTTTTTAACAGGCTCTTTAACTCCCCAAGGTGAGAAAAATTCAGCACTTTCACTGTTGCATCTGGCCACTTCACTGCCTGTATCTCTTACTGCAACTGAAATTCTTTAGCTTGGACTGGAGTCTGGCGTATGGAAGCCATCAGCCAATGTGAGGTGCGTGCAGCCTTACAGATCTGTGATAGCGAGACAATTCCCAGCCCTGAACATGGGCTGGGCTGGGAACATTTTACTATAAAGACTTACCCTCAGTACGTTTACATGCATTTAGTAATCTGCATACTACAGCATTGTGCTGAGTACTCAGCGCTGTACGTCAGTGGAAATCCCATATAAATACATGAACGCATGTCTCTCCTGCTGTCTTTTGGGAGAATTCCACCAGCATGCTACTTGCTGCAAAAGAGACTGTTAGTATTAATAATATCTTTATTTTTATATAGCGCCTTTCATAGTGGACCACCATCACAAAGAGCTTTACAGAGGTAGGCTGTGAACTGTGCATTATATGCAGAGTCACTTACAATAGGACATTGATTTAACATCTCATCCGCAGGATGGAGCACAAGGAGGTTAAGTGACTTGTAAGGGTCACACAGCGAGTTAGTCAGTGGCAGAGGTGGGATTTGAACCGGTGACCATCAGTGGCAGACGTGAAGCTTTTAGAATGTTGTATATCCTTTATCCTTTTAAACATTGTGTTAGAAATCATCAGGTACTGTTTTGCTATCAGAGAAAGGGACATCAACAGCGAATCCACAGTGTTAAAACACATTGAGCATTATGTTCTTTAAATTACCCAGAGAGAAATACTGCACTCATCGAAACCTCATGCAGGTATTTCTATGACATAAGACATGAACCCAAGCTAAAACTACAAGCAGAAACGGTATGCAGGCATGAGACTGGAGTTAATGGAAGACAGATGGAAGACAGAAAGTTGTGCTGGAGAAGGGGAGCTCCCAGGGTAAAAAAGCCTGTGGTTTTTCACAAACCTGATCTTTTCACCTGCATAAGACTACCGCGTACTGTAGTATTTAATCTCATCATACAAGAAGCTATTCACATTGTTACCTAAGATTAAACATTCATCATGGTACTCTGATTTAAGGTTTGATATTTATGTAGCAATAATAATAATAATAATATTTAGACATTGTACAAAAGATAAATGTTAATATGCAGAAGAAGAAGCATAACTGTACAGCAGTTTTAATTTACAATTACCTTTTATTGGTTTACTAACTGTCGATACCATGTTAAGCCTGCAGCTAAGCAAACAACGCATTGACTTTCCTAGAGGCAACCCCCCCCCCCCCCCCCCCCCCCCCCCCACCCCACACACACACACACACACACACACACACACACACACACACACACACACACTGTATGGGCACCAACAGGGCCAAAGCCAGAATTTATGATGCTCACTTATAAATTATGAAGCATAAGTACTAGAAGTCAAATAGGTGAGTGAGACTCAGACATCTGTCAATGTGGTATAAATCACACAGCTGTAAAAAACGTGCAAAACGTGGCCTCAGAACTTCATTCCATGCCTGAAGATCTGCAATAAAACCTAGTCTGATGTCATCCAATGATTGATCTTTCACACATGTACGAGCCTTACACTCATTTTATTAATAAAATGGGACTTTGGTTATTGTGGGATACAAAACATGTGTGTCCTTTTTACGGGGTCATGGAGGTAACCTACTTCCTATCCAGAGAAGAAACTGTTTCCAGTGCATAGGGGACTGATGGTGCGTGCCTCCATGGGCAGAGCAGATGGCACACTTGGAAGATATATGACTAATAAGGATTCAGCAAGACGTGTCCAATCAAACAGCGAGATACTGGGAGTATGGGAATGCTATAAGGAGACTGCTGTTGAGTAGAAGAACCACTGCTAGCATGAGTAGAAACACATTAATAAAGATTGCGTGACTTGAATTCAAGGCTTATATAAAAAAAAAAACTAAAAGACTTGAACTACACAATGACAGGAGTTGGGTGTTATGTGTTTTTCAAGATGCTAGCAAATCTATCTGCAGATAGAACAAAGTGCCAGTGGCATGTTGTGCTTCCTTGCTATGTCAAGAATGGATAGACAATGCTGACAGTACATTGTACATGTGCTCTACCTTTCTGTAAAAGGGGCTGGCGTTAATTCCCTGCCTTCAATACCATTCTACTCTGTCATTTACCATCCAATATCAGTGAATGCAGGGTGCAAACTGATTACACTCCAGTTACATTTCAGAGATAGCTGCTTCAAACTAAGGCCTCCCTACACCAAATAACATTGTTGGCTATCATTTTGAACACACATAAAAAATGAAAAAAAATTGTATGAAAAGGATTTCCATTCCAAAATCAATGCTTGTACAACAGTTACATAAATGGCATGCAAGGCACTATATGTTAAATTAATATTTGTAAGATAAATTCATACTTGAATAAAGAAATGGTAACATAGCAAACTAACTAACTAACATGAACACTGTTTAGACTGTACCTCCAAGGAAACAAGAGCCAGAACGTAAAGAGTCCACACAGCAAGAACACATCAAAACTAACAGTTATCACCAAGCAGCACAAAACACACTTTCATACGAGACAAGCCATTAACAGGAATCAACATCTATCGCCGACCCCTAGCAGCCTCCTCCTCCCCCTCCTCATTCCTTCCCAGCTCATCTATTACCACTGCCCACTTCATTCCAGTCCCCAGATTACACACACGCAGTACCAATAACAAACGAAAAGCGAGAGGAACAAATAATTAGAAAAAAAGCATAAACCCCTACAAAATGGATTTCAGCTACATAATCTGCATTAGCACTACCCACGTGCTTACACTGAGCTTTCATTCCTCGGGTCTCTCAATCAGAGGTGCAGCATTGTATTTCTTTAAACCAATAAAAGCTGCAACGTTTCACCATCTTTGGCGACAGTGTACTACATTCTTCTGTGTACCTAATCAGAAACCAGCCTCTTCAGGTAGTTTCAGGTTAAGGCACAGAAACTGCCTCCCTCCCTTCATAAACCCTTACATTTAACTTCCTGTTGTGGTGTGTAACTAACGGCTACTCCTTACACAACAGGGGCTGATCATATACTGTGAAAATGCAACTTTTTTTTTTTTTTCTCTCCCAACATGCTATTTTTGTAACATTTTACACCACAGGATTCAGTACCAAGAATATGAAAAATGTTTAAAAACATATAGAGCTCTGCATCTTTAAACTGGCAAAGGGCACTGTAGTAGCTTGTTCTTCTTTTGAAATCCACATTGGCACTCGTGCTTCTTTGCTCAAGGGAACTTTAATCAGCTGCTAGTTTTGCCAGACCCATCAGCTTGAATGTTAACAGAAAGTATCAATTATTAGCCCAGCTGATGCATATCAAAAACAGTTTGACTGCCATAGCCTCAGGGCAGGGAAAATCTAAGTGCATTATTGACCGCTGTTATTTGTTTCCTGAAACCAAACAGCAAATCTTGAAAATACATATTTCGGTGCCACAGTGCCACATTTACTAATACTTAGCTTTAGCGCCAAGCGAATGGTGGAGAACTACAAACTGTACAGTGTATGTGACAGGGCTCACAGATACACAAGCCAAGACCCTACTGGACGCGATACACAAAACTCTACCTCATTTTGAATCCTGTTGTGTCATCGACAAAATGTTCTCAACTGTCTCTAAAGACTAAAAACTAGACAAAAGATTATTACGGCACGGAGGTAGGCCTCAGCCAAAACTTTCTTGAATTTCGTTGTGTATTTCAAATTAACATTGACTAAATTTACAATATTTCTTTTAGTATTACTAAATGTTTTTCAATAGAAAATTTCTGTAGTAAAATAAAATAAAAAAAAATTTGAATTCCCCACCGTGCTGTTTAATGTTTCACTAGATTTGTCAGCAACCTAAACAAATTGCCCTGGCACGAGTATTTCAAATATGCTGTCCCTCCCAAGTGGGTTACATCTGCACTGGGTAAAATAATCAGCGGTCCTTTGACCCAGAAAAGATAACAACGGTGCAGGCTGAGAATCGCCGCTCCTCATCAACGTCACACAGTTTTTAACCATCTAACTCTAAAGACATCTTGATTGCACGTTCAGGCAGAGCTGTGTGCACAGATCTAGAACAAAGGCAATGATCAAAGATGCAGTTTTAAATCAAATCGCATGTTTATCTTGTGTGTTGTCTTAAAGATGAAGTAAACTTGTTACACAGATTGATTTTTATGGTTGCTAAGGCAGTGGTGGGCTTAGGGTGTGTCCTATCTCTGAAACTTTGATTTAATTGTGCTACAGAATTGGGAATAACGCACTTCATAATGACACAATAGTCAGTGAAGGGCAATTAAATTGAATCAAGATAAATAGTCCTCTACTGTCAATTTAAACAAAGCTACAATTCCCATTAAGAGATAAAGTTAATTCAATTGGGGACTTGAGAGATTTTATCTCCCAAAATCCCTTAAAAGCAATGTGAAGTTCCTTGTCCTTGGTTGTTCTTTCCAATGTGTCCTGCACATTATCAGAGCCTTACCCCTTTCTCTCCAAAAAACGTTGTCTTTTTCCTCTCAGATCAGTGGTTAATTCACAGTTAAGCGTGCAAGCATAACTACAGCCCCATCTGTGCATGCTGTCCTTTCTCCTGAGGTTCAAGTCTATTACTCATCAAGCCCAGATGGAGATGCTGCCAAACATGTGACTTCACCAACAAAAAAAAACAAAACTTTTGCAAAAATGATGCCTTCTCGGTGCCAAATACTACTTAGACCCCTAAAAAACGTTACTGCGATGTACCATGGTAAGCATACTGAAAGCATGTTAGAGCCTAGACAAACATGCTAAAACCTTTGCACCCTGTCTGCTGGCAGTGTTACAGTGACACAGGCACAAATATTGTAACATTTTTGGCTACAGGTGGTCACACGGGATGGGTGATGCCTAACATATGCACTCGGAAGCTCCTTTGATTGTGATTGGATGCACTCATGAGCTACAAAGAGAGCTGTGAACACAACTCTCAAATCCCAATGCAATGCAAGCCAATGGAGGGTCATGATAAACTACAAAACTGTTGCACAAATTTACCATGGTCAACTTCTATCTTGGGTATGAAGGACCTCAATGGCAAACTACTCCCTGTTGCCAGGTAGGCTTCACGCATGCCTGGTCAAAATTGCCCTGTTAAGATTAGAATAATGGCTGAGGCAAATCCCTAAGGGATTGACCCCTGACCTCCCACACTCTAAGCCTAGACACCTACAGTATGCTACCCATTATGATGTCTGATTGGCTTTGATCTGCAACGGCGCCCCTTTGGTGCTCTGCACAGCAATTTAATTAAAGGAACTGTGTCTTCTTTTTAAAGATAGGCCAACTGAATATGTATTTGTGGACAATGAGCTTTGGTAAATGATTTAATACACAGAGGGACTGAGTGATGCATAGTTCAATTGAAATATGTTCTGTTTGGTACAATAATTGCAGGGTATAGACATACATGAGGAAACAGTTGATTTAAAGCACATACGTTTGTTTAGCAGGCTGTCACTCACCTGACTGATTGATTAGGTATGCTAATAGCCAACATTTCCTTGCCATTGAAGTTACTCGGTCTCTGTATCTGCAACAGCACCCACAAATAATCCGCACAAAAATGTTAACTTTAATTGTCCCTTTAAAAAGTATTGGAATTGATTAAGGACACAGAGTACTTAAAAGAACTCTTGAGAAAAGCTTGTGTTTTTTTTTCTAATCGGCATGCTTCATGACCCCTAACTGTACACACTGAAAGGTATTGACAGAATGATGCGTGGCACTAGCAATGACGTTGGCTTTGTTTTAAATGCTTTCATGATCAGTATCACATAGGCTAACAACACTCTATGCGTTTATCAACAGGGTGTGTTAAACACTTGTGAAAGGCACAGATCGTATTACTCTGCTGACTCTACATGCTACAGCACTTCTATCTGAAGAGCATGCTTGTTTTCAGTACACAGGTTCCTCCCTGCCGCTCAGCTTCTACTCAAAGAAAAGGGCAGCCTGGGGCATCTCTTTCTCACTTTGATATCTGACTGTCAGCACCCTGTGCACCTTTGAACCCTCCCCTCTAATTACTGGGTTTCATATAACTAGTAAATATATAAGTGCTTAGAGGTAACATGCTACTTAATGAACATTTAACAGCGACTGGCTGCAAGCTGGCTTTAGAATCCGAATCTGATAATTGAGATACTCTTCTTCTCCAAGTTACTAAAACTGCATCAGTAAGCTTACATTTGTATATGCGTGGACATTACCCGCCATTCAGCTGATTAAACACAACACAAACTTAAACCCTAAAGCCATCATTATACAAGCCTCTCTGCTCTCACAGCACTTGTGCCAAACAGTCAAATGAGTATGCTGTCAGTTTCACAACAATAGTGCCATTCAAGCTTACATTTAAATTGCAGCGATGGTTTGCACATAAACAGTTTTTAAAAGGATACTTAAAACTGAAAAGAGAAATTCAACAAGAGGATGTAAAACTTTTGCACACTTACCATAAACATATAGCACAGAACAGGATGTCTACGTTAGAATGGGCAAAAGTTATAAATGACTGCACTCAAGAGGGAATTTCATCCCTTGCTTCAGAAAGACAGCTTTTGCCAAAAAGAAAAAGGGTGCACTATGCTGCAAAAAAAAAAAAAAAGCTGCTCCTGGCTGCTCCAAGGCACTCAGACTGGATGCAGTCTGTGCAAATTTCTGTGACTGAGAGAGAAGCATTCAGAGGCTGGAAAGAGGCGGGTACTTCCTTCCAGCTGCACGCCTTGTTACTGCTGGAGTCACAGGAAAAGCTGTAGTACAATATCTTTCACAAAGCCAACACGGGATAGTTATTTATTTATTATTGTTTTAGGAAATGACCAGGAGTTTAAATAAAAACCTTACTGTAAAACCCTTGCTGCTATACTTGTGTAAACCGGGTAACAATTATCAGTCATTATTGCAACAATTACTAACAGTTATTACAGTCAAAAAGAGCACAAGGTAATTCCATATTAATCAATCAACATTTACTGCATAATTTATTATAGCTCTGAACCTTTTTTTTAGTGTTTTAGTAAAATAGTTTTAGAAAGGAAAAAAATACATTACTGTATTTCTAGTTTATAGTGCGCTACATTCTCTATTACCTTATCCTTAACCTTAACCTTATCCTTCTCTTGCTATTCTTACTTAAAAATACAGAGGAACCGGGATAGTTCTTAATACTCTCTGCCAAGTAAGGTCCCTTGTTTTTGTTTTCAGTTCTGTGGCAACTGTAGAAGTATAAAGCAAGCTTTGTGCTTTCTCAACCATCGTGGAACAGCACTAAATAAAGCACAAACACAGAAATAAATCAAGTGCTAAGATGAGAGAATCTCCAACACAGTCCTCATTAAAAAGAAACCATCGTCTGTCACAAAGGCCTTCCTTGATTTTATTTCTTTAGTTTCTTTTTAAAACGTCTGCAAATTACACCCTTCATAAGCTTGGGAGGAAAGTTAGTGCAAGAAACATCCACATGATGCAAGCCACGCAACACCAAGACAGCTTTAATGATTGTCCGCTGTGCGTGTTTCAACAAAGGAGCACCCATTTAAACAGAAAACGTCATTGCAAAATTTAAAACACCATAACGTGGAAGCAGAGCCACCCTTCCAGCAGTCATGTTTCAAATCCGTACACAACGTTTGTGGCAGTTCAATTCACATCCATTTTTTTGGTGTGTAACCTTCCTTTGAATCAGTCCATTTCAGTTAGAAATGCTGCCCACGTTCCCTCTGAGTTTCCAATCAAACATGCAGCTGGCAGATCCCCGCTCTGCCAAGATTTATTATGCATAGCAAGGCTGTTCAAGCTTTAAAAGTACTACCAACACAACATTTCTTGACCATTTCCACACAAGCCCGTTATTTATCGATAGGGAATCCTTTTTTTTTCACACACTTCTTGCTACCATAGAGACACACCCAAAGAACAAAACACTGTGAATATGTGAGAATTCCTGTACTTCAGATGAAAGGAATGTTTTTTTCAGAAAAGGATTTATTTATTTGTCTTTGCAGCAACTAAACCTGCAAACGATGATGAGAAACTCAACAAGATTCAACTTGTCAGGGCTGGTGTGTAGGGGCTAGTCATAGCAGACGGTAGTAAAGCATAAAACAGAGTTGAGATGTTTACTAAAATAAATAGGGATGGCAGACCATGGTAAGCTTTAGTAAATGTATGGTATACCCATGGGAAATGCATGGGGGAAACTTTTATAAGGGACTGTGCCACTGTTGTTCATGTCATGAAACCAACATTTCTAACAGTGCATAGAAGCATCCAAATAGTTTCTAATAGTTCACTGAAATTCATACTATAGTATATGGCAGGAAATGTATATCTTTAACATTCATCATATATGCTTTGGTACAACTAAGCAGACTAAAACCCATATTTTTAAAGCATTTACCGTAATAGTCTTACGTTTTTGAAAGGAGAGAATTACACCTTAATGTTACAAAACAGAAACAAACAACTTGAGTAAATTAATGACAGAGGAAAACGACTATAACTAACTAAAAACATTTTTAAGTCATGCTTTTGTTTAATTAGTGTATGTATACAAACTGTAAAGCAATAAAGGAATCTCATGCACATACAAAGTATGAATTGTTTCCTTCGTGTCCCAGACTAATTGAATCTCAAAATCCCCTGCCTCAGAAGAAGTGTGGTTAATTTTTTTACTGGCTCGGAAATGATTTTTTGAGGTCGCCATGTGATGTTAAACCTTAGAACTGTACTGACATATCAGGCACTACTGTGTTCAAGCAAATGCTTTACTAAATATCCACATGCTAAGAAGCCTAATCCTTCACCCTTGTGTGCTTCAGCACAGCTGCTGGACTTTGATTCTAAGATGCTTCAAACTACAAAGTAACACTTCTCTGCTGTCTTTAGAAGCAGCTGCTTTTGCAGAATAGTCATGAGCGATGCTATTGCCACACTGTATGAAAAATTGCAGAACCATTTGCCCACTTGCTTAGCCAAAAGTCAAGTGTGCTGATGACTTTCCAAGCACACAAAGAGCATGTTGTAAGGTCTGTTGGTAGATTTCAGTCGTCAAGTAAACAGTACATTGTATCTTTCATAATGGACAGAATAAGCTTTGCTTGCAATAAAATATTTAATAGTACCAAGCAAATATATTAACAGAACAAATGCATCAGATGAAAATTTCATTTTCCTCTTAAAGATGCAAATCTGAAATAAAATAGAGATGTCAGTGTGCACGGATTTCTCTCGTCATACTGAGCTGCTACTCTGTGACATGAGATAGTGAGAAAATGTGGGTTCATAGAGAAAAACCTACATTTCAGATTTTAAATTTAGTTTTTTTTTTATAAATATAAACATATGATAGGAATACTGTATGTAAGGAGGATACAATGTTGAACTCCACTTTATTTGTGTTAAAATATTACCTGCTAAGTATTAATAAGGCATTTTGAAATGTTGTTACTGCTAATATGTATTTTGTTTGATAGTTATGGTCTATTGCTTGTGGCATTGATGAAGGCACTAGTTGAAAAATGTTTTTGCTTGACTTTTCTTCATATACTGCTTGAGAACTCTAACATTCCTATACTTTTAACACAAAGGTGTGTTTAAATAAATACATGAATACATGAATCAATGCAATACCTACATGTTAAAGCACATGTTAGGATATTGAAGTCTGCAGTTGCCTAAAAATATATACTATAGTCTTTGCCACCTACCATATGCATTTAAACCGAAGCGCGTTCCAGCTTTTTGGCAATGCTGTAGTACTTTGTCTTATGGGATGCAGAGCCACTTTTCCCAGTTCCCAGCTTTGGCAGCTAACACTGCTTCTCCACTCTATCAAGACACTCAACACATCTGCGGCATTCCTCACATCAGCAGCTGGGGACTATGAACTGTGTGTACCTCCAACAACAAGCTCTCATTTACAGTGTAGAAGAATTGAAGAAGGGCTTTACCTATCACCATACCGTCTCTTCCTCCACTCCTTTCCTTAAATCTTGTTCAAGTCTTCCGAGCAGGGACCTTACAGCATGCGATGACGGAGGGGTTTTCTTGTGCTCCTTACTGGAAAGTTGAAAAGAGAGGTCTGTTTAGCATTAAAGCTGGAGCAGCAGCAGCAGCAACAGGAAATAGTTTTGGAGAATGACGCAGTCACTTTGTGGTCAATGCTGCCCTCATTACTCCCAGGCCAGCCTATTAAAAGACTCACTGTTTCTTCTCAGGTCTGGGGATGCAGTGCAGGGTGGAACAGGCAGAGCCTACACAAACAGTTCAGTACTCTTGGAGCTCGGCTGTTCTGGGCTACTGCAAATGCATCTGGCTGTGTGTATCTGCTTAGTCAAGCACTTTTTTGGGGGGAATGAAGAAACACACTATCAGCTCTGTGTGGAATGAATCCAAATAAATATTTCAAAGCTTCTAAAGCTTTGGCCAAGGAATAAAATGTAAACTCTAACACGCCACCACATTACACTGCTTCTTCTGTGTACTGTACAAACTCAAATAAGCTATGACTCAAAGCTACTTGCACTCACTGTGAACAGCGACGGGGCGTAGATTGTTCTTATTCTTATATATTATTATTATCTTGCTTTTAATGAAGGCATCTATGTCTGTTTACCTGTTTTGGAGCTTTTCTTGAGTGACTTCCTAATTCCATTCAAATCATGTGCCAATGTGACCTTTGAACTCCACCTGCTCTCACATGATGTATAATTGGAGCCAGCAGTTCATTGTCATTGTCACATGATTTGAATAGAATGAGGAGTCTCTATGTATGCATGTATGTATGTATCGCTATGCAGGGTTGGGGTATACAATGCACATGATATGGCTGTTTGGCTCTAGATGTATTTATGCTTTAAAAATAGCTCTCTGATTTTCTTTCAATATGCAATAAACCGATAAACAAACAAATATGGCAATACATTTTGCCACGGACGCCTACTCACCATTCAGTCAATGCTCTGCCATTGACAGACTACATCTGTTTTCAGAATGTACATTCTGTTCTTTTAGACACTTCTAGCGCATATTTGTGTCTGATAATTTTAGCCTTGGAAAACTGCTGTTTAAAAAAAAAAAAAAAAAAAAAAAAAAAATCCAAAAACGCAACCCACAAATTAAAACATCTGCTAAATAAACCAAATTCTTTCTTGAGAGAGCCCTTGAGAATGTCCCGGGACTGAACGGGGTCTTGTGGAAGATGATAAATGTAAAATGCTGTGTGTTTGTGTGTGTGTTTTTTTTTTCTTTTTCCTTCTTTTTCCTTCCTTCCTTTCCTTTTGGCAACTCTGCATGCCAAGCCATCTCAGAAGGTTCATGCTGTTTTTTTTTTCATGTAGATAGTTTTTAAAATAAATGATGTATGAAATGAAATATAAGAACATAAGAAATGATTAAGGACCGGGGAATTAAGACTTATGGCCATATGTTGTCAAGCCATATGTTTCAAATCATTTTTTAAAAATATATATATATATATATATATATATATATATATATATATATATATATATATATATATAGTAGCTGGGAATGCTGTGCTCTCCTAATGGTTTGCCTAGGGTTTCTTATGGGCAATACATTGCTATTTTAATGATATATTGAAATTATAAAATAGCATATCAGAATATTCATTTTGTACCGGAAACGATTTATTTAGTAATTTTGGAAGACGAGCCAATCAGGAGCAAAAGCTCATCTGTCCCATTTTCATTGGCATACAGGTACTGATATGACATTACAATACTGCAATGCATTGTGCACTGATTAATAGCATAGGAAAATGTTGCCCACACAATTGGAGCTGTAATTGAGCAACCACTGGCTCTTTGTACATAACATTCACCATTGTAGTGCAACGGCATTACAGTCAAATATCACTGAGTGGCAGCATACTTTGCATGCAGCGTCTGTCAGTTTCTCATTCTTTAACACGTTTGCTTGTGTGTTACGATAACAGTGTTAGAAATTGCAGCAATGATCACCACTGCTTGGTCAGAGCATGTTGTGCAGAGTTCCAGATGTGCTTGCTGTTATTTGTTGTTTATTTTATGATATCTGCATCGCAGCTGGACTTTACTTTGCTACCATCTGTCCTCCTAAAAAGTTGTGATATAAACTGAAGAGCAAGGGGCTTCAAATGCTATAGTGATATGTAATTACTTCCAGAGAATCCAGAGAATCCTAAACGCCAGGACTGAAGAGACTCCCTCATTCCATCGAAACCATGTGACAGTTTTGCTTCTGCCACGCAATTTGAATGAAACGAAACGATTGGGCGTTTAGGACTCTCTAGACCAGCTCAAAGCAAGTTCAAAGCCAAGAAAGCAGATTTTAAAGCGACAGTAACTCAGTTTTGGAGCAACAGAACCAACACCCCAAAATAGTAAAAAAAAATAAAATAAAAATTGCAATGACTCTGACAACACAAAATTGGGAAGGTGCTAGATTATTTAAAGTAGTTTTTACATAGCGTGTGAGATATGCGAGCTCCACCACTGCAGTGCAAACATGTTAGAAATTTATTCATTTGTTGCTGAGCATATACATAAAAGATAAAGATGCTTATTCTTCAGCAGCAGTGCAAGGGTTAACATTCTTTGCAACCATCGCAAACTTTTACTGGAACCATATGGCCACCAAAGCTTCTGCTCCTACCCTTCAGAAATGTTATAGTTGTCAATATTATACCGTTTCTTCTATCTGCTGATTATTATCCTTTTGTGGCCTCTTGACCACCGAGTGCTCAGATAACATCTCCCATCTTGAGCCTGTACTTCGGAAACCTCCCTCATGGGCCGACCCCATGAGGGAGGTCATTTTAGATCATTTTAAATGCTTGTCCTGGCCTCGACTTTCTCAAAGTGCTGTTCCATTTCCTGGATTTGTGAACTTCCTCAGTAAAAATAGTTTTTTTTTTATTTTTAAAAAAGCTGCAACAAAGCCAAGTCAAGCCCATCTACATACTTAGCTTCTACAGAATATGGCCAGAAATAGCTTTTAATTGCACACCTTCTGGTGTTTATGAGCTTGCTTTTAAGCAAACCTGCCTTTGAAAGCGCCGCCCTCAA